>NW_027476234.1:0-300000 GCF_051020955.1 Megalopta genalis | reverse complement strand
ACTTCTGTGGCGGCTACCTCCAGACCCGCCAGCAGAGGGCTCTTCTTCCCGCTAGTAACCAAGCCGCCTCGATCCCTATATATACAGAGACTTCGTCCTACCCCCACGTCTAAGGCAAGGGCACGCTAGGATAGCCTTACTGATGAGTCCTCTAGCGGGCCCCGGACGAAACGTCTCCCCTCTCCTTTTCTCGACCAAACACACACAACGACCGTCGCCAAACTTCTTTATTAAATAATTTAATCATATCGCTAAAATGTCGCAAGTTAATAAATATTATAAATAATATCACATTATTATACATATTTTTAGCACACGTACTGCCGAATCAGCTACGACATTGTTACAAATATAAATAAGTAAAAATGAAAACTAGACAATTCATTATTAAACAATTAAATCAAGTGTCTACAACGTTGCAAATTAATTTGCTATTCAGCTGACGAGCTAAATGAACCAATTCGTAGGAAACGCGTCAGAAGATCGTTCCCGGATCAACGATTCCAAGAAAATTAAGTTTCAAACGAAAATGTCCGATGGATGCCGCGGTCGAGCGCGGAAATTCAAAAGCTGCCGGCGATGAGATTCGAATTCAAACCACTGGCAGAGAGCAGTTTACATATTTAATGGCGTGTGATTAAAGAAACCGCGCACAGTGAAAATAAATGCGTAAAGCTTCCGGAAACTCGACGGTTCCCGTGGGATGGCGGCTGATTAGGCGAACAGCGTTGCTCGGCACTGCGTCGGAACTCTCGTACAACGTAATGGCGGTTAATATCTCTATCGATTGGAATTGAAAACGGCGAAATTTCTGATATCCGAGATCGCCGACGAGCATTTGTATAAATTCGTTATTAAAATGAAAATACTCCGGGCCGCCGTTTCGGTTTTACGTTCTCGCTCCGCCATGACCGGGAAGGTTCAAAGGATGATATTTCAGCTGCGCGAGAAATGAACTCGCGAGCTGCGGTCTCCGTTGCATTTTTTCGACAAACTGCAAAATTTTTTTTTGAAATTTTTGACGGCAAAAGTTATGTATATACACAAAAAATTGTGTAACAATATGATTATATACAAATTATGTTTCATTGTTAAAATATTTTATATTTTTTAAAAAGTCCGGAATGGGGATTGCGACAGGTTGCATGAATAAAAAGAAAGAAAAACATTTTTTTTTATTGTGTAAAAAATAAAAGACCGAGTAAGTAATACATAGTTACTATAAGCTCTACATTACATATTTATGTATGGTATTTAATTATAATATAAAATCCGAACCAAAAATGTCATGCTTCAAATATGATAATTTTGTCATGTTCAACTTATTATTATACGATTATAATATTGTTGCAAAGTACACAATTTCTCTCGCGTCGCGGCATTTTATTTACAATAAAGGATATTAACTATAACACAATTCGATACAATAACAATTCAGATCTTTTAGAAGTAGGATGTTGAGTTGTCCTTTCAGAATCCTTGTCGTAGACAGCGAGCGGTGCCATGGCGAACAACGCTGTCATTGTTTTTGCTCTTCTATAGAAGCACGTTCGTTAATAGAACGATCTTCCATTTAATGGGCAAAAATGTCGGATTACGGAAGCAGGTGAAGTCGTATTTTTAAGTTAAAAAGCAAACCGGTCGCCGAAGCGCGCACAAAGTTTTTGTAATCTCGTTGTTCTTCCAGCGAGAGCGAGGGGGGGGGGAGACTTAACGCCGTGTTTTCTTTCGATCTTGATCCTGATTTATCTGAACTTTGACGCTCCCATTTGTCCTTCTTTACGCCGCCAACACGCGGTTGCGGCTTCTTAAGCCGGTGGTCGCGTTTCCGGCGTTGTCGTCCACGGTTACCATGTCGTGCGATCGATCTTCATTCAGCTGCAGTTGGTCAGGGGCTTCGGTAATTAATTCGCTGAATCCGGTCGCTACTTGCTTCCATTTCAGCAGGTCAGCTGGCTGCAATGGTAGACGATCGATCAATCCCCGGGAAAATCTATGTAATTTAGACCACGATTTGTTCTCCTTCGATTCGAGGAATCAGTCTTGCGAGCCCGTTAAATCGTGAGCGTTTCTACAACCCGACAAAGTATAATCCTCCCGGTCTCGAATATTAATTAACAAGAGCCCGGACTGATCGAATTCGGCAGCGATAAATGAAAATAGAATCTGCCCGACCTACATCCGTTCATTAACTTGCCCCGGAGAGCAACGCTCTGGGCCAGATGACATCAGCGAAAGAAATAGATCTGTTTCGTACAGTTTTGGTATGAAATCCCGAGATTTCCATTCGGATTTCACCGTTGGGCAATTTTTGTCTTTGGCTCTTTAACGACAAGAGAAAATTCAGTAGGAAATTCGTTAGGAATTTTGCTAGAAAAAATAACTTGGTTGTATTTTACGTACAAATATCTAACAATTTTAATATGTTTTAGAATCTTCGGTATTAAGTACACCAGAAAATTGACTAGGAATATCACTAGAAAAAATTATTTGTTATGTTCAGATTTATGTATTTTATGTATAATTTTCCATCGATGTTTCCGTATTTTTTAAATTTTCGATATAAAGTTCTGTAGAAAAATCATGAGAAACTAACTAGGAGATATACTAAGAAATTTACTACATATGATTACTAGGTCTATTAAGATTTATGTATTTTATGTATAAATTTCCATCAATGCTTAATCAGTTGAAAATCTTTGACGGATGATTTTTCTAGAAACTTCACTGGGAAAGTCACTAGAAAACTCGCTAGTAAATTCGCTAAGAAAAATTACATTTTTATACAGATTTTTATATGTAATTTTTATATTTAAATGTCCATTAATGTCGATATATTTTAAAATCGTAATAATACTGACGCGATAAATGTTTTTATTTAATAGTAATATCTTGAATATTAGTAATTGTATGCAAGAGAACATTTGTGTATGTTTTATGCAAATTTCAGCTGAATGCTCACACATGTTATTAGACCAACTGGACTAACTCACTAACTGGACAATTCACTAAAAGGTACCGATCGAAAAGATATAGCGATGTTTTTGGAACCTCGTGTAGCACCTAGTCTGGAGTGATTAATGGATTCAGGTTGGTTACCTCGCTAGCGGACGACGAAAATAAGAAATTCCATTAACACTTAACCTGAATCGACCAAGCAGGGCTCCTGGGTTAAAAGAACAGATTCTTATAAAAAAGAGGATCCAGTAAAAGGGTTTCTTACTGGCTTAATTTAAAATGGCCTCTAGAAAGTCATACTGATAATAATAGAAGAATCTTCTGCAGTACCAAGACTGGAGTGATTAATGATGTTATACATAACCTAAACTCATTCACTAGAAATTTAGAAATAACAAAGACATTATTTATAGAAGAAGGCTATATACAAACTAAGATTTGTACATCTCACTAGAAGGAAAAGGTCACTAGAATGTGAGTAGAATAATCCTAATTCTAACCTAAACTCATTCAATAAAAATTTAGAAATAACGAAGAAATTATTTATAGAAGAGAGTTATATACTAAAGAACTAGATACAAATTAAGGTTTGTATATCTTACTAGAAGATAAAGGCCATTAGAAACTTAGCAGAAAGTCATATCATAGTAAATATTTGGAACCCTACAGGCATGCCAAAATTAAACTATTGAAGCCCTAGGAGAAGCAGTGTAAAATTAAAGAATAACACAATCTGAAAATTTAGCTCAACCCCATCTGGGGGTAAGATAATTTCGAAGCAACGTGTAACCTCCGTGGCCGTATTTCTGGGATTCTACGTCATCTGCTAGTTAAGTGAGTCAAAACTCAAATATTAAAGCCGTAGGGGGCTATTATAATGTGCTAGAATTAGGAAATAGCCCGAACAGAGTCGGTGGTACCGCGATCCAAATATTAAATCCTTAGTGGGACTATTGTATCGCAGAATTAGAGGATTCCGCAAGTGCAGAATTTACATGAAAAGGAAGATGATATAAAGCAATCTTTAACCTTTATGGTTATATTTCTGGGATACTACCTCGTTCGCTGGTCAGGTACCATACCCCAAATGTTAAGCCCTTGGGGAGACCATTATATCATAGAAGTAGAGTATTCCACAAGTGCAGAATTTATACTAAAAGGAAGATAATTTGAAGCAACCTTTAACCTTTACGGTTATATTTCTGGGATTCTAGATCGTTTGTGCTAGAGAGGGCTATTAAACCTGAAATATTAAATTCCCAGGGACGATATTATATCATAGAATTATTTATAGCTCAAATCGGGAGAAAATTATTTAAAGCAATCTAATCTGGATTCATAAATATAGGGAACAAAACTCTAATGTGGTAATGCAGTATCAATGGTACCAATATACGCACTGCCAAATTCTAGGATGTTAAAACCTAGAGTAATAAAATTTAGGATGACAAAGTCTATGCCCCTTAAAGCTAGTGTACCGACGCATTGAAACTAAGATCTAGGGGTGTTAAAGCTTAAGCTAGTATTCTAGAGTATTCTTTGGAAGTATATGTTTTCCTGGGGATTCACAAAAGAGAGACCCAAAATGTGGGATGTCACCTCATCTAAGGCCCCTAAATCTGGGATGCTACCATCTAGGGTCCCTAAAACTGGAATGTCACTATCCAGGATCCCTAAAAATGAGATGTTACCGTCTAGGATGCTTAAAAACTGGGATGATATCGTCTAGGGTCTTTAAAACTGAGCTACCACCATCTACGGCCCCTAGATCTATGTTACTATGATGCAATGTTCAACAATCTATGTTACTATAATCTAGTGTTCCAAAATCTATGTTGCTATGATCTACTGTTCCATAATCTATGTTACTATGATCTAGTGCTCCAAAATCTATGTTGCTATAATCTAGTGTTCTGTAATCCATGTTACTATGATCTAGTATTCCAAAATCTATGTTACTATGATCCAGTGTTCCAAAATATATGTAACTATAGTCTAGTGTTCTGTAATCCATGTTACTATGATCAAGTATTCCAAAATCTATGTTAGTATGATTCAGTGTTCCAAAATCTATGTTACTATAATCAAGTGTTCCAAAAATGTTGCTATGATCTAGTGTTCCGTAATCTATGTTATTATGATCTAGTGTTCCAAAATCTATGTTGCTATGATCTAGTGTTCCGAAATCTATGTTACCATGATCTAGTGCTCCTAAATCTATGTTATTATGATCTAGTATTCTGTAATCCATGTTACTATGATCCAGTGTTCCAAAATCTATGTTACCATGATTTAGGCTCCCTAAATCAACGTTACTGTGGTCTAGTGTCCCAGAATCTATCACACCGTGATCTGCAACATCAAAACCTGCGATTGTGAAGTCTGAGGTACCAAAATCCATCATTCTTAAACAACGTGGCGCGAAAACGATCTATTCGCGCACAGGATTAGTCCAGGATTGAAGAGTGAGACAGTCGGGGGGAATTTCGGGTTGTGTCAAAGGCAGATAGTCGGATAGGGGAACGTTTAAGCTTTGCGGTCATAGAACAGGAATGGGTGAGGTTAAGTCCCGGGGCTTACCGTTAAAGTGAAAAAGACAGAGCAGCGCTATCGGAAGCAGCGAACCGCGTAGTTCCGATCTCTCGGTCGGGGGTGTCTTGGTAAATCAAGAAGCTTGCCCAGCAGCTCTCCGTGACGGCCGCCGACGTCCTGCCGTATTAAGCCCAGGGCGTCCCTCACAATCACATCGGCGGTCACCCCCGGATTGTCAGCTGGTCGATGCGAAATTACCATTTAATCACCGCTCTTACGATTCTTGGCCCCCCGCCGGTAGTTATAGTCGTGCGGGGACGGATGGCGTCGGATTTATGGTAACCATTGGCCTGCGCTGCGTGCGCTACTTTCCTAGTTGATCGTGCTAAACGCTATTGAGGTTAGGTTAGTGGAACTTATCCGTTGTCGATGGTGATGATGTTCCGAGCTAATAAGGGGAACTTTGACTTTGGAACGACTCGATATACAATTGCGACCGTTAGTGCAACATGGCGGATGGTTGGGTTATGGTGCCAATGTCTAGTTATTTTTTGGTGATTTAACTAGTAGCGTTAGTTTTTGATTGTTCTGTTTAGAACGTTTTTGTAAATGCCTGTAGAAAATTGTATTTATGCAATTGTTTCGATGTAACATTGTTCTTTGAAATTGTTATTGCTATAGAATTGTTTGAAAAGCTGTTAAAGAACGCTTTGGAGGTTAGGTGTGTGACACTTGTCCGTTCTTGATGATTTTGTAAGTCAATAAGGGAAATTTGACTTTGGAACTATTCGATATTCAGTTTTCTGACGACTGCTGACTCAATTGGGACCGTTTGTGCAACATGGCGGACAGTTAGGTTATGGTGCCAATGTCTAGTTATTTTTTGGAGATTTAATTAGTAGTGTTTCAATATGGAATTATTTTTTAACTTTGTTGTTGCTGTAGGATTATTTAAACAATGGTTAAAGTGGAGAACTTTCTACATGAAAATAAGAAATGCTGAAATATTATTGCTTAAAGCGATTTTTCAAATAAAATTGTTTTGTAGGCAGAAATGAAATGTAAAATCTGAAAAACTTGGTTTTTGTTCGATTTAAAGGGTGCAATTTTTTCTGAGCAGATATAATGTAGGAGAATTTGCAAAAAAACAATCGAAAGGAAGGTACACCATGCGTCGAATTGGAAATTATTGGGTCTCAGCGTTCATTGATTCGAGTTTATAAATGACAAAAACGAGGAAATGCTACTTTATTTATGGAAGTCGATATTTATATTGCAGATAGGGACAGGCAGCGTAAAACGATTAATTAGCTGCGACGGAAATTGATGACTTACGTTAACAAATAACGGTACAAATGTGCGAAAGTTTCTGTGAACGACTGCTGTTCGTTTACTTTCCTCGACCAGTGCTATCAACAAATTAAAAAACCAAATTCCCAATCCTGTCCAGTTCGAGGACTGGATGCTTTCGTGATGAATATGGAGTGCCAGAAATAAGTAAATTGACAAATTAGTAAATTAAGAAGTTGAATAAACAAAATCAGGAATGATGAAATAAATAAATTAGGAAGTCAAAGATATGTGAAATAAGGGAGATAGGACATGACAGAATAAACGAAATAAGAGATGGCAAAATAAATAAATAAATGAAGAGAAACAAGAAATTGGTGGAAACCAGAATGAACAATTGAAGAAACACATAAATTAACAAATTACAAGCATTGAATAAACAAAGTCTGGAATGAGGATACAAAACAATTCAGAAATTGATGAAATGATGAATTAAATAAATTAAGAAATAATGGCAAAAAAAATTAAATGATTCACAAACTGACGAAAACAAAAATTAACCTATTAAGAAATGAAAAACTGGAGAAACGACGTGATAAATGAAGCAACGAAGAAACAAACAAATTAAGGAATACGGAAATTAACTGAAATTACTATAATACTTTCTGAAGCAACATTGAGAATGGCGTTTGAAAAATGTCGCAAAATCGATCTCGGGTGCGTGAATTTGATTCAAAAGTACCAATGCAGCGTCGGACCCTATTTTAATTACTCTTCGTTAGCATGGAGCTTGCAAGGATTTTTTCCAAAAGCGGTGCGCATCAAAGAACACGTCGAAGTACGAAAATGAAATTTTACAAACTGTCTGACACAGCGTGACCCCTTTTAATTATCGGGCACCGTTTCGAATCAACGATTGAGCAACATGGCGGAATTATTGCTTAACTCAGCGTTCGTCGTTTACTTGTTCATTTCATCAGCGTGCGCGTGCAATCGAAAAGAATGCGTTGTTATCCTCGCGAACGACCGAATTAAAAACACGTTAACACTTTTCCGGCAACCTCGCGTTGTTCCGCGTTCCCGTCAACTTTGATTCGCCATTCAGTTAAATGCGCAGACTTGCAGCAATGAATTTCTTTAGTCGTTGCGAATTCATTCGATTCAAATCTTGTTAAACAAAATATAAAAACGAAGATTTGTATATGTCTTTATATATTTATATTATATATTTTATATTTTATACTTTTTTATATTATAAATTTTATATTTTATACTTTTTTATATTATATATTTTATATTTTATACTTTTTTATATTATATATTTTATATTTTATACGTTTTTATATTATACATTTCATATTTTATACTTTTTTATATTATACGCTTTGATAATAAACGCAGGCCATTTTCTATCGAATCGAATTTCTATCAAAAGGTGAAAAATTCATTTCGACAAAGTGAAATGTTGCAGAAGAAAATTAGGGGAGGGGTGCATATATTATTTAAATTATGCATATTGACTGTGTGTGTATTGACTGTATTTTATTATACTTTATAATAATATTATCGATAAGAATTCTCGAAACATTTTTCTCAAAAATATATGTACATATACGATTTAACAAATGCAATAAAATTAATATTTTTCCTTAAACATGTATTTGCAACCAGTGCAAGTGAAATAATGTGTACGCGTGTACATACAGGGTGCTCCATATAAAAGAAACCTTAAACTTATCTCCTTCATTCTATTTTTTTACCATAATAGTATGACCATTAAAGCATCTTTAGTTATATTGTTTTTCATTAGCATGAAGCGTATATTGGATAAAATTTAATGTTCCAGAAATATTTCTTACATGGCAGCTAGGAAGGTTAATAGAATGGTCTGTTTTAGGTGCGACAATAATAATATTATTCTTGTGAATAATGAACTACATTCTTCTGAGAAATATATGTGAAATTATTAAGAATAATATTGTTAGTATTAGCAATATTGGAATATATAAATAAAGAAATAGAAACAAATACTAAAAATTGCTAATTAGAAAATGAAATTGAAAGTAACAAATAGGACAAAAAATACCGTAATTAGCATAATATTATGAAAAATAACTTATACGTGCCATTAAAATTAATAATATTAGAAAATGAAAATACCAAATGGAAACTAGACATAAATATTGCCTATTAAAAAATAAAAATGAACGTAGCAAGTGATAAACAAAAATATAAATTGCTACCTAGAAAATAGAAATGAAAAATATCAAATGATAATTAAAACAAAAGATTGTTAATTTGAAAGTAAAAATAAAAGTATGAAGCAGTAAATAAAATAAGAACAAAATAAAAAGTGACTAATTAGAAAATAAAAATGAAAGTAATAACTAGAAGCTGAAATGAAAAATTGCTGAACAGAGTATAAAAATCGAAACTAATAGTAAATACCAAATTGAAAAATTACCAAATGAAAAAATAAAAATTGAAATAACAAATACAACATAATATACAAAACTGTCTACCAGAAAATAGAAATGAAAGTTCTGAGTAAAAACTGAAATTAAAAATTGCCAAATAGATTATAGAAATTAAAACTCCGAGTGGAAGCTTACATAAAAAATTGCCAAACAGATAGCAGAAATTGAAATGCCAAATATTATAGAAAATGAAAGTAAAAATTGTCAATTAGAAAATATAAAAATGAAAGTACTGATTTGGAAACTGAAATTAAAAATTGTCAAATAGAATACAGACATTAAAACATCTAGTGGAATCTAACATGAAAAATTGCCAAATAGATACTACAAATTAAAATACCAAATAAGAAATAAAAGTAAAAATTGCCAATTAAAAAATAAAAATGGAAGTACTGGTGCGTGTGTGTGTAGAAACGGAAATTAAATATTGCCAAATAAAATATAAAAATGGAAACTGATAAATTACAGTAACACGAACTGAAATGAAAAAATGCCGAATGGAAAATAGAAATAAAAACTTTCGTTAGTATTTGCACAAAGTAGAGAACTGATTCTGAGAATTGTCAACTAAAAAATATAAATGAGAGCACCAAAGGTGAACAGAGAATATGACTCAAGATATGAAACGAAATAACAATTGCCAATTAGGGAGGAAAATTGAAAGTAGAGAAGGTAGGAAATAAAAATGGCGGACTTAGCATAAAATAATAATCTGTCTGTTCTGACCCACAACTTTTTTGCTATTTCATTAACATTGGATAGCGAAATCTAAACTTCTATTTTAAAAAATTGGAGTTTGAATAGTTTTCTAATTGTGGTTTAAGATGGAGACCTAACTTCCGGTTACTTTAGAATTTACCAAATCTAGCTTAAACCCTAGAAAACGCCATTTATATTTTCTAGTCGGATCTTCCTTCGGATACTTAATTTTGAAAATAAATTACAAAAGGACTGTGGAAAATGCCTCCCTCTCTTTAAGAATTATTTAAACATGTTTAAATGTTCGTAATATTGTAAAACAGTGTATCGTCGTAATCAGGAGAATCTGTAGAATTATTCTACGCAAATATCATGCGTGTGGCATTCACGGTTAAAGAAAAATGAAAAATTTTCAATTAAGAAGCTAAAAGAAGTTGTAGTCGACAGTTTGACGTTTCGTTTTAAAATGAATTTTTATAATCTAAAACAAATTTTAGATTATAATGATTTCTAAATTTGTGGTAAAATCGTAAAAATCGTTACGTACGCTCCTTGAGGAAGATTATGGTCTCCCTGACCGACTGCAGCGATTTCTTCGATATTATATCGTCGTCTGCGTCCTGTCTGCCAAGAAACATATCAGAAACTGAATTTCACAAAATTACAAAATTTTTTGATTTTTGATAGCCAAACATTACAATGACCTTTGAAAAAATATGTGTAAATATGCACAAAATAGCGATGATCTTCCATACTTGGAAGAAAATGATCTCGAAAGAAAAGAAGAACATCAATCGTAATATTCTTAGCTCTGAACTAAAGAAAGTTGGCACATATTTTTGATATCAGCAAAAATACGAAAATATTTTATTATACAGGGTAAAATAAAATAAACTAACTAAAATAACGAAATATTTAATTTCTCACTGATTTTAACCAAATAAATCGTACAACAATAAACCTAAATACATTTGACGATTTCTTTGAGTTTTATTAATTAGTCTATTTGGACATAAATACAAGTGATATTTGTTAGAATTTTATAAAATAACAAGAAATCCAGTAAAATCGAATGTAGTACTTCAGAACAGTCAATAATTTCATTCAACCGATCACAATAAATTTCATCGGGGAGCACATAATTATAAAATTCCAATGAAACTAATACAATAAATTTCATTAAAGTCCGCGTGTCCGCGATCAAATGAGGAACCCGGCGGAAGCTGAGAACCGGGTAGATCCGTGGCCATAAATAACGCAAAATAATATTCAGCCGGGTTAATTAAAAATAATATTTCATTGTGGACGCGGTGCGCGGCGCGGATCTCCATTATCCTCCGCCATTTTTAAAAACGCGATAGGACCGACCGACTCGTTTCCATTCCGAATTCCGTCAGGTAGTTTATTAAAAAGAAAAAATGAAACGCATAAAACAACGGAAAGAAATCAAAGCGTTCGGGCTAAGAAAAAACAATCAAGAGCGTGTTCGTGTCACGTTCGCTTTAACTGATTCATGCTAGCGATAATTAAACGCAAGCTCGGCCGCGTCGGCCGACTTGTTAGTCCCGAGATAATTATTGTTCGGCAGGCAATTATAATTCTTACTTTACTGTGTTGCCGGGCGTGTGATCGCCGATCTTAATGATCCTAATTGCACCGATAACCTTTCGCAGCGTGTTGATTTTGTAATTAAATCCGCGCAGATCGACGAGCTAGTCGCGAGCCATTTTTATCCGCTGATAAAACCGGAATACATTTATGAAATGTTACAGAATTATTTCTTCATTTATGAGGTTCTTGAGAATTAATTTATGAGAATTCGTGGATCGTATCGAGCAAAAATTTTAATAAAATAAATGATAGTACGTAATATGTAGTAAGAAGATTATGTTAGCAAACAAACTAATTTATTCAATAGATTTTAAACAATTTTAGATCAGTCTTCCATTTTAAACAATTTTAAATTAGCCTTTGATCACAAACAATATTAAATCAGTTTTCCATTTTAAGGAATTTTAAATTAGCCTTTGATCATAAACAATTTTAAGTCAGTCTGCGATTTTAGACAATTTTAAATCAGTCTTCAATTTTAAACGATTTTACACATTTTGTAGTCAAAATTTAAACATCCATTTTTTTTTATTTTGTACATCAATTAAGAATAAAATATTAATGGTGCTTTATTTAGAATTTGTAGTCTTTTTTGTGAAAATCATATTGTTCTAGTTAAGGGATAAAGGTGTGAAAGTGAACAATTCACGGAGTAAAAAAGTCCATTTCTGATCTAGGGACTTCGGTGATGTTCTATTTGATATATAGGAATTTTTATGATATTCTATTAAACATATAGGAACTTTGATGATGCATTGTTTGTGATCGAGTGATTTCTATTATTTTCTGTATGAGGACTAGAGACTTTGATTCTTCTTCATTTGTAATTTAGGGGCTTCCATGATATGATTACAATGTTCTATTTGACATGTAGGGACTTTGATGATGCCTTGTTTTCGGTCTAGAAATTTTTGTTATTTTCTGTTTGAGGACTTTGATTTTGTTTTATGTCGTGCCGAGGATATTAAAAGTTCTTCGATTCAACAATAACAAATTTGTTGTTGAATGTTTATCCTGCACTTGTCGCCGGCCGATTTACCTTTGGGCGACTGTTTCAAGGATCCGTGGTTGGCGGTGTTGGTCGGTTTTACAAATCGAATGGTTGTGAATCGTCTCTATCGTCTCTATCGTCTCTGCGTCTCAGTGGTCTCTACCGTCTGGTGGTTTTCTACCGTCTCGTCATGCTGCGTCGGAGTATCGTCCCTTTATCGCCTCGCGGAATGTCTCGATAAGGCCCCGTTTGGGGGAAACGTCATTCCCATTCGCCGATTGACTTGAGGGAGGAGAATTTTCTCGTCCGATCCCCTCTTCGGCGGAGGACGCGAGCCCACCCTCAAGTCAATGGTGGGAAACCCCCAAAACGTGCCGAAAACGGCTGACAATTCCGGAGCGAGACGTTACCCCGAAACAGCATGACGACGTGGGCCCGAACGGCCCGATAAGGCTTTATGGCCCTTGGCCTGGCGACGGTCCCGAAGGCCTTATGGCCCTTGGCCTGGCGACGGTCCCGAAGGCTTTATGGCCCTTGGCCTGGCGACGGTCCCGAAGGCTTTATGGCCCTTGGCCTGGCGACGGTCCCGAAGGCTCAAGGGGGCGACCGCTTTCTCGAAACCGTACATGCTCCCCCCGTTGAACTATACACAAGTAGTTCAAAATCACATAGAAAGGAACATAACATAACATAGGCGTAAATTAAAACGAAAAATTCGAAAATCGATATACAATGATGCAAACGAAGAAAATACGAAACATTCTTAAAACGCGTAAAACTAATGACTATAAATGCGCATAATATGTTACTACTACGGGTCACATCGTGACATGAGTCGAGGTCTGTCATAAAACTGACCTACTAGGACGGCAAACATACAAATAACACTGATAACAAACGAAACGCTGTACAAACGAAAGATCAAAGATTAAAATTAAGATTTTTCGGGTTCGATCGGTAAAGGTGCGAGGTGTCGAATGTTGCGCTTGTACGCGCCGTTAGCTGTGCGCACAGTTACCGCGCGTATTACGTCGTCCTTGCCTGGGTGAATTTCGACGACCCTTCCAAGAGTCCATTGTAGCGGTGGCAAGTTGTCGTCCCTTAACACGACAATCGTCCCTTCCTTGATGTAATGCGAGCCCCTTGTCCATTTTGCTCGTACATTTAGGTGGTTAATATATTCCTTGTGCCACCGGCTCCAAAAGTCCTGTTTAATCTTTTGGATGTGTTGCCAGGTGGACAGCCGATTGGTAACTGTTTTGGTGAAATCGGCTTCTGGTACGCTCGTCATTATACCGCCAATTAAAAAATGACCGGGAGTCAGGGCGGATAGGTCATTAGGGTCAGAAGAAAGGGGTGTCAAGGGACGTGAATTTAGGACTGCCTCGATTTCGGTTGTAAAGGTCGCAAACTGCTCAAATGTAAATAACTCGTCGCCGACAACACGACGTAGGTGATGTTTGAATGATTTCACCACTGCCTCCCACAATCCCCCGAAATGAGGAGACAGTGGAGGCATGAAGTGCCACGTGATCTTTCTTTCTACGACATATTGACGGATTTCTTCTTGTTCGCTTAAAGATCGAAGTAAATCCACCATTTCATTATTCGCACCGACAAAATTCGTTCCGTTGTCCGAGTAAATGTTCCGACAAATGCCGCGCCGTGCAATAAAACGTTTCAATGCTGCCAAAAAGGCTTCCGAGCTCATGTCGCTGACGACTTCCAAATGCACGGCCTTTGTCGCGAAGCAGACGAAGACGGTAACATAAATTTTAACACGGTTACGGTTGCGGTATCGTCGCTCCTTTATATAAAAGGGACCGCAACAATCGACTCCGACATTCGTGAATGGTCGGGATTCTAAAACTCTAGCGGCAGGTAGGTTCCCCATGACATAATTAGTCATCGGAGGATTGCATCGAAAACATTTTACACATTGGCGGATGATTTTTCGTGTTATGTTTTTCCCATCGATGGGCCAATACAATTGACGAACGAGGTACAGAGTCGCTGTCAAACCCGAATGATGATTTTGCACGTGAGATTCGCGAATGATGAGATCGGTAACGTGACTACTTCTTGGGAGGAGAATCGGATGCATTTGTTCAAACGGTAAATTTGAATTTTGCAAACGACCTCCAACACGTAAAATGCCTCTTTCGTCGATAAATGGGGATAATGGCAGCAACTTGCTCTTTGAATTTAATTGTTTATCTGTCTTTAAATCGCGCAATTCTTGAGCGAACGATTGTTGCTGAGTAAATAAAATAATTTTTTCTTTCGCGCGTTGCAATTCCTTGACAGAAAGGTGTCCGGTAACTCGGGGTTTTGATATGAAGCGTAGACAATAAGCGATGACTCTGGTTAAACGACGGATACACGAATATTTATCGATAATTTCCCAAGGTTCTACGATTGTGGAGACTAGACACGTGAGTTTTCGTAGCTCCGGTAAAACTTCTGGAATTTCGAAATGCGAATTTGGCCAAAATGTTTCGTCTAACTTCAGCCACGAGGGCCCATAACGCCAGAGACTGCTTGCCATGAAATTTTTAACGCTGCACCCACGTGAAAGCAAATCGGCAGGATTATCGATCGATCGAATATGTCGCCATGCCTTAATATCAGTGCTTTCCTGAATATCTGTAACCCGGTTTGCGACGAAAGTCTTTAATGTATTCGGAGACCGTTGTAGCCAATGAAGAACAATTGTAGAGTCCGTCCACAATACGGTAGAGTGGATCTCCTTTCTGATTATTTGTTTAACATTGGTAAACAGTTCGGCAAGTAATTTAGCTCCGCATAACTCTAATCGCGCTAAACTAATGGTTTTTAGCGGAGCTACGCGGGATTTGGCACAAATCAAATGAACTGCAATGTTTCCAGACATGGATATAGTGCGTAAATAAATGTTGGCTCCGTATGCGCGCTCACTGGCGTCGCAAAAACCATGGATTTCGATTCGTTTGACCTCGTGTTGTGAAATGTGCCGTGCAAAAGCGAAATCCTTCAATAACCTTAATTGCGCTTGGTAATTAGACCATTCGGTTTGGATGTCGGCAGGTAAGGATTCGTCCCAATCTAGCCGCAGTTGCCACAGACGTTGCATGAGTATTTTCGCGCTTACTGTTACGGGTCCAAGGAGCCCTAACGGATCAAATATTTTTGCAATAGTTGAAAGGATTGTTCGTTTGGTATGCGTTTGTCTGTTATCGATAGATACGGTATATCTAATTGAATCGTCGCGTGGACTCCAGATCACGCCGAGGGTCTTAACGGATTCATCGCCGAAATATTTCGGATGAATTTGATCTTCCGATAGCCCTGATAACAAATTTGGGTCGTTTGATACCCATTGTCGAATATTGAGTCCCCCCTTTTTTAGCAAATTAATAATACCGTTACGTAATTTAAGGGCTTCGCGGAATGTTGCAGCACCGGTCAAAAGATCATCAACGTAAATGTCCCTTTTAACGACCTCGGATGCCGCGGGATAATTGTCCGATTCGTCGTTTGCCAATTGGTGTAAAGACCGGATTGCCAAATATGGGGCTGAAGCTACACCGAAAGTGACCGTCTTAAGCTCGTAGGTCGAAATTTCGTTTTTGTCGTTCCGCCAAAGAATCCGTTGATACGGACGATCTTCGGGACGAATGAGAAATTGACGATACATCTTTTCAATATCGCCGGTTAGCACGTATGCATGACTTCGAAATCTTAACAACAAAGAGAAGAGGTCATCCTGAATCGTCGGACCAACTTCGAGCGCATCATTCAAGGAGATGCCGGTGTCCGATTTAGCCGACGCATCGAACACAACTCGACATTTCGTCGTCGAGCTGGTGGGTTTGATGACGGCGTGATGCGGTAGATAAAAACCGAAAGAATTGTCGGGTGATTCTATTTGTGTCATGTGACCTAACGTGATGTATTCGTTTCTAATCGCGGTGTATTCTGTCTTTAGATCGGGACTTCGAGAGAGTCTGCGTTCTAAAGACATAAATCGGTTTAATGCTTGTGTTCGGGATTCGCCGATGTCTCGCTTCTTCTGATTGAACGGAAGCGCGACAACGTATCTCCCGGAATGTTCGCGTGCAACGGTACGGATAAAATGAGACTCTACTTCATTTTCACTTGCCGACAAGTGGTGTTGTTGTGGTCCCACTTCGATTTCCCAAAACTTCCTAAGATCGAAGTCAACCGTGCTAAGGAAAGTTTGTGGGTTTCCGAAAGAAACAGTGGGGGCGCTCCCCCCGATGACCCATCCGAACTGGGTTTTTTGTAAAATCAAATCTGGTTTTCCCTTCGATTGAATCTGCAGTTGACCAATACTGAAACTAGCTAATGTTGGTCCTGTTCCAATCAACATATCTACAAGGGAAGGCTTGTGAAAATGTGGATCCGCGAGAACAATATTCGGAGGAACTTGTAGTTTATTGCGATTTATTTGGCGGTCTGGCGTGTGTCCTGCGATACGCGGTATGACAAAAAAATCGAGAGTCCGGGAAAATTGATTTAATCGGGAGACAACCTTGACCTTTACAATCCGATTCGCAACTGTTTGAAGCTCATTCAACGCATCGATATTCACCATTTGTATGTGAGTGGGCAATCTTAATTTTGCTGCAAACTCTTCAGTTATTAAATTCGCGTTCGAACATGTGTCTAATAGCGCGCGACATTCGATAGGTTTTTGTTGGTGGTCTAATGCGCGTACGACTGCAGTCGTTAACAGTCCGTGGGTAGCCCCGTCTGTCATTAGCGTCTGATGAATTTCGAATTTGGTCGGAATATCGATGTGGTTGGATTGACGTCATTCTTGGTCATTTAATTGTGGATCCGATCGAGCGTTGATCTTCTCCAAAGGTGCGTGCGCATGTTTATGCAATCGCGAATTGTGTTTTAAGTTGCAAAATTGGCATTTCCGTAATTTGCATTTTTCCGCTGAATGATTGGGCAACAGGCAGTTTAGGCATAATTTCGCATGTTTCACGGCTTCGATACGCTTTTCTACATTCATGTCTAGAAAATGAGGACATTGATACGTGCGATGCCCTTCATTTTTACAAAAAGAGCAGGGCCATACTCGCGCCTGAGTTGCAAGAGCGATCCGGCGTTGAAATTTCGGTGACGAAGGAGGTGAATTTCGCGATCGCGTTTGTCGAATATACTGATTTTCACGTTTGTTTGCAGGGCGAGACGACATATTTATAGACGGTTTGTTCATACATGCGATCGATGCATAATCCTGCGATTGGTGGGAGGCATTATGCAAATGTTTAAATATATCGTTCACTTTCGGAACTTCTGTGTCGATTAACGTATGCTCCCACGCCTTTCGCGTTTCGTCTCCCATACGAGAAATGACAATGCTGGTTAAGATATCATTCGCTATATCTTCCCATGTTCTGCCTAAGGCTTCCAACGATCGAATATGAAGTTGCATATGCCGAACTAATTCTCGAATCGCGTCAGAAGAGTCATTTTTCATAAATGGGGTTTCCCGTAATAACGTCGCATGACGCAGAACTAATACGCGTTGGTTGTTGTATATTTCCGTTAAATGATTCCATACCACGTCGTAATTTTCTTCGCTTATTGTAAATGCTTCTATCGATTCCTTGGCCTCCCCGGTTAACGACAAAGTGAGATACGTTAATTTTTGAATCTTACTCAGACCCTTGTCTGAATCGATCATCGATAAAAATGCGTCGCGGAAAGTTACCCATTTCTCTATTCTTCCGTCGAATTTTGGTAGGTTGATATTTGGTAGATTCACCGAAATTTTATTCGCGGTTATTTTAGGTTCGTATAAATTAACATTTTCATCATTACCGTTAGGTTTGATTGACAGCGACTCTTGGAGCTCGAGAGCTGCCGCAAGAGCTTCGTCGTACGCGTTACTTATTTCTTCGCGCTCTAATTCTACGACATCATAGTCTTCGGTTAAAATACCCAATTCGTCTTGGTTGTCGTTAAATTTTTGAAAAAGAGATCGGATTCGAGTTATTCGTTCTTGTAATTTAATACTTTCTCTTTTCGATTCTGTAAATGACTCGACAAATTTACTTAATGAAGTAATTTGAGCCTTAAAGTAACTTCGATTCTGTTTAATTACACGACTTTGTCTTTCAACGGCCTTGTCGGTCTTCTCGATATGTGCCATTTTTATTCCGAAATTCGAGACAGGGGAACGAACGGATTAATAGGAAATTTAATTGGCGTGAAAATTACAACGAGCCTACCTTCGCCGATGCCGTCGTCCACGGAGTTGTCCCTGGTCACGATAATGCAGGAACGTCTCTGGAGCTTCGGAGGTTGACTGCTGTTCGCCTTCGTTGAATTTCCAAGGAATGTCTCGTGTATGTGGTTGAACCGACACTAGACTTGCACTCCAATTACGCCACTGGATCCGGCTCGAAGGACCATGTTTTATGTCGTGCCGAGGATATTAAAAGTTCTTCGATTCAACAATAACAAATTTGTTGTTGAATGTTTATCCTGCACTTGTCGCCGGCCGATTTACCTTTGGGCGACTGTTTCAAGGATCCGTGGTTGGCAGTGTTGGTCGGTTTTACAAATCGAATGGTTGTGAATCGTCTCTATCGTCTCTATCGTCTCTGCGTCTCAGTGGTCTCTACCGTCTGGTGGTTTTCTACCGTCTCGTCATGCTGCGTCGGAGTATCGTCCCTTTATCGCCTCGCGGAATGTCTCGATAAGGCCCCGTTTGGGGGAAACGTCATTCCCATTCGCCGATTGACTTGAGGGAGGAGAATTTTCTCGTCCGATCCCCTCTTCGGCGGAGGACGCGAGCCCACCCTCAAGTCAATGGTGGGAAACCCCCAAAACGTGCCGAAAACGGCTGACAATTCCGGAGCGAGACGTTACCCCGAAACAGCATGACGACGTGGGCCCGAACGGCCCGATAAGGCTTTATGGCCCTTGGCCTGGCGACGGTCCCGAAGGCCTTATGGCCCTTGGCCTGGCGACGGTCCCGAAGGCTTTATGGCCCTTGGCCTGGCGACGGTCCCGAAGGCTTTATGGCCCTTGGCCTGGCGACGGTCCCGAAGGCTCAAGGGGGCGACCGCTTTCTCGAAACCGTACAGATTTTGCTCCATTTGTGATCTAGGGACTTTAAAGATATTCCGTTGGATGATACATAGATTTTTACGCTAATTTTCTTTAGATTTAGAGACTTTGATGATATTTCGTTTGCATACTAGAGACTTTTTTATATACCGTTTAAAAAGCATAATTATAGCTGTAATCTAGGGACTTTCATGATGTTCCCTTTGAATATGGGAAATCTTGTCTGCGATCTAGGAATTTACATTATTTTCTGTATGAGAGATCTAGACACTTTGATGATGTTCAATTTAAGGTATAGGGATTATTATAATATCTATATTTGAGATGCAATGATTTCGATGATTCTTGCTTGCAATCTAGGGATTTTCGTTATATCCCGTTTCAGGTTTACTGTTTTTCATTACACATCGATCGAGATCTAGGCACCTCGTTCCGTTTTGAAATCTAGGAACTTTTTGATTTCGTTTCAGGGTCTCGTTGCCATTCTCAAGGGTTGCACGTCACGATGATGCAGAATCTACACTATGGTACAGCGGCAAAGGACGGTCCCAGCAACCGAAATACCGCACCAACCCCTTATCAGTCAATTCCTATAATCCATATTACGGAGCCGCTCGAGGCAGAGGTGGCGCAGAAATCGGCAGGGCCTGAGGCGCCGGCGGACGCGAGGTATCCCGCGCTCTCCAGTCCTGGGACATCTATCCTGACCTGGCTCCTGCTCCAGCCTCCCCTTTTAGCAATATAAAAATGTCGAAACCACCTGTAGCGCCGTTTCAACCCCTTGACCCAGACTCCAAAAGACTATTTCAACTCCTTGGCCCAGGCTCCTATGCACCATTTCAACCCTTTGGCCCTGGCTCCAACGCACCGTTTCAACTACTTGGCCCAGATTCCAGTGCACCATTTCAACCCCTTGGCCCAGGCTACAATGCACCATTTCAACCCCTTGGCCCTGGCTCCAATGCAACGTTTCAACTCCTTGATCCAGATTCCAGTGCACCATTTCAACCCCTTGGCCCAGGCTCCAAAGGACTATTTCAACTCCTTAGCCCAGGCTCCAAAGGAATATTTCAACTCCTTAGCCCTGCTCCAATGCACCATTTCAACTCCTAGGCCCAGGCTCCAAAGGACTATTTCAATCCCTTGGCCCTGGCTCCAACGCACCGTTTCAACTCCTTGGCCCAGATTCCAGTGCATCATTTCAACCTCTTGTCCCAGGCTCCAAAGGACTATTTCAATCCCTTAGCCTAGGCTCCAAAGGACTATTTCAACTCCTTGGCTCAGGCTTCAAAGGACCATTTCAACCCCTTGGCTCAGGCTCCAATGGACCGTTTCAATTCTTTGGCCCAGGCTCCAATGGACAATTTCAACCCCTTGGTCCAGGTTCCAATGGACCGTTTCAACCCCTTCGCCCAGGCTCCAATGGAATGTTTCAACCCCTTGACCCAGGCCTCAATGGACCGTTTCAACCCCTTGACCCAGGCAACAATGGACCATTTCAACCCCTTCGCTCAGGCTCCAGTGGACCATTTCAACCCCTTGACCTAGGCTCCAAGGCTCAATTGAGGAAGCTCGACCTCTTCGATCCGGCAGAGCCTAATTTCACATCGGTGAATCGTGGATTCCTCAACTATGATCTATCTGATCCATCGAAATCAATTTTCGAGGACTTTAATACGGGAACATCGATGGTCCTCCGAGCTGACAAATACGACGACGACTCCAGTGAGGAGGATCCTGTTCCTCTTTACCACTCGGACTATCCCAGAAAACAGTTTGATTCGAGGACAGACGTTTTCGATCTTAGGAGACCAGCAGTACAGTTGAATAGAACCGAGTTGATCGATCCAAGGAATCCAGGATTACCGATAGACCAAGCGAACCCCAGAAAAGTCAACATCTTGGGGCTGTGTTGAGCCAGGGACTTGTCGAGTTGCTGGAAGATCAGTCTAGGGACCTCAGAGTCGGTAAACCTCAGAAAGATCAAACTCGGGACAGCAGAATGGCGCAGAGACTTAGCGTATTGCCAGGGAACCAGTCCAGGGAGTCGAGGATGGCGCAAAACCATAATCAACTTCAGGACCCTAGAATGACTCACGAGCTTGTACATGTCCAAGGGAATCAACTTAGGGACTCTAAGATGGCTGGTAGGTTCCGGCAGCATCAAGATGCTCAGCCCAAGGACTTCAAGATGGCTAACAGGTTCGGCCAAGGCGATCAGTTTAGGAACATGAGGTTGGCTGACAAATTGATGACGAGGCTAAGGAGAAGAAGGATACCGTGGATGAAAAAAATGTTCCAATGAACGCGAACGACGGGATATTCCTAAGTCATATCGATTATGATCTGCCGGAGGAAATGACCACACAAACTCTGGAGATCGATATCATGCCTGTTACTCGACAGTCCGAAGACTACAATAGAAAGAGTCTAGTGAATTATTTTCACAGAGTTGGTGGTTTTTGCTTTTAATGGGAATAATGGGGATTACTTTTAGTAATTGTTACTTTAAAATAGTGGATATTATTTTTAGTGGATTGGCAATTGTGTTTTATAGTGGATATTATTTTTATTATGTAAGTTAGTTACTTTACTAGTTACTTTCAATGTTGGGAATTATTTTTAAAGGATTGGCAACTGTTACTTTCAACATTAGGAATTATTGTGACTAGATTAGAAATTGTCTCTTTCAATATTGGGAATTATTTTGACTAGATTGGAAATTGTCGCTTTCAATATTGGGAATTATTTTTAATAGATTGGCAATTTATACTTTCAATACTGGGAATTATTTTTAATAGATTGGCAACTGTTATTTTCAATAGTGAAGATTACATTTAATAGATTGGCAATTACTGTTTTCAATAGTGGGGATTATTTTGACTAGATTGGCAATTATCACTTTCAATATTGGGAATTATTTTTAATACTTTGGCAATTGTCACTTTCAATAATGGGGATTATATTTAACAGATTGGCAATTTCAATTCTTAGTAGTCGGGATTAGATTCATTAGTTTGGCAATTGTCACTTTCAATAATGAGAATTATTTTTCACCGGTGAAATAATGATGGCTGCTTTTTGTAATATGAAATTTGGAGGCTAAAAACGTATCGATGACAATTCTTGTGCATTTAGCTTCGAATTTAAGAGAATTATAGTTCTTAATTAATTTGTTATAAATTGTTAATCAGTTGATTGTTAAATTGTTAAATTGTTAATGATTAAATTGTTAATCAGCATGACCAGTTTTTATTGTATTGTACAAAGACCTTAATAATAGAAACGATTATTTCTAGCAGAAATCCCTAAAAAATCATTTTATTAATGGGGAATCGAACGACGTGCAATCGACAAAAGGTCACTCATTAGGCTTTCAATTTCGTAGAGCCATAGCCTTCTTTAGTGCTGTTTATTCACGTTTTCCCGATAAGATCGAACAGTGAACTGTTAGATCTACGGAGGTCGTAAGTCTCCGATTCAATCGTGTATGACACCGAGTCTGCGCGATTCCCTATGACTCTTTCGAGTGATACGGATAGTAGATTGATAAAGAATGGTTTTAACACTGACTGATATCAATAACACTATGTTTTAACATAACATAACAATTTTTAACGCTAGGGTGACTAACTGTACTTGGCTTAGAATGAATTGAGTTGATGGTGAGACTATCGATGTAATCTTGACCGAAGTCTTTACGCGTTGATGTCTGGTTATTATCTGTCCGTTCGTTGTCTGTTTTGTTTTTTAAGAAGAATCGTTAGCGGTGTGAAGTTTTTAATGAGACACTCGGATTCAATGTTTTTTCAAGTTATCCGGATCTAGAATGATCGGTTAAAAAATTGTGAACAAGGGAAAAAGTGACCACCCCGAACTAATAGTCACTTGCAGGTATGAATCGTACGTGCGAGTGAATCTCGCAAAGAATCCGCCTGTCTCGAAGGTTGATCGTCGTAGGTAATAAGACTGGGGAAAAAGATATTGCCTTGGGTAATCGGAGTTGTGGAGAAGGTAACGGGAATACGTGACGGTGAGAGAATTTTGGCGACCAGATGTAGGCAGCGTTGAAGGAAATATTACAGGCAGGAAATAACGGCTTTTCGGTATAATTAGATACTATTATTACGGTCGCTTATTTGTTTGTGGAAAGACGCTTGCAGTACAGATAGAGTCGTTTGGTAATTTTCGGAATCTATTGTATGGTAGGGACGGTGTTGGGTCGAGCGGTCGAGCCACGTATGCTTTATTACTATAGGTAGCTTCTATATACTTTTAACGCGGAACAAAAAGTCTTAGTGGACATGAGGCGAAAAAAGATAGAATTACAATTGGCTTATGTGCAAATGCGTTAGGCACACATAAGATTATGCCTACTGTAATTTATAAATATAAAAACCTAAGAGCTTTGAAACATGTACTTTCATTACCTTACAGGCAGGAAATAACGGCTTTTCGGATAATTAGATACTATCGTTACGGTCGCTTATTTGTGTGTGGAAAGACGCTTGCAGTACAGATGGTGTCGTTTGGTAATTTTCGGAATCTTTTGTATGCTTATGCCCCGACGGTATTGGGTCAAGCGGTCGAGCCGCGTATGCTTTATTAATATAGATAGCTTCTATAATACTTTTAACGCGGAACAATTGCAGTTTCTAAGTTTATGATTTTTTCGAGCCGTCTTCTTTCCGGCAATAAAGTCATTTCTGCATTTTCGAGTAAAGCACGCCTCATCGGCAGCATTTTTTATAACAGGGTCGTTAGCACGCACCGCTTCGGTCGCCCGTCCAGTGTTTCTTGCTACCTGCGGCACTGCGTGCTACGTCACTTTTACATCCCCTTTCATCGCGTCACTGGTCAATCAATTTCTAGTCTTCTGTCCACGAAACGGTATAAAAGCTCGAAACCGATTCTTCTCTTTGTCATTGGTCATGAATTATGAGTCATTGTGTCATTAGTCATCGGCCATTGGTGTCTTGTGTCTTGTTCGCTCAGTAAGTGTCAGTTAAAATAAAACAGCTGTTCATCTTTAATTAGACGAACAGCGATACTAATTAATTCCGTCGCTCAGCGTAATTGGCCTTACAACCCGAGAGATTTTGTAATCGCGGAGTTTTAGTATTGGGTATACTCGACGTGCACCCTACAAACAATGATAACTATTTTTACTAACATCATATTTAAAGGTTAATAATGTATAGCTGGTAATCCTGATATATTAAAATTTGAATTTAAAAGAATTACAACAGAATAATGAATTCTTATCTACTTTAAATAGAATAGTAATTACTGTTTCCATGTATTTTTATCGTCAGTTATGAATACTGTAATAGTCGTTAAATTTGATTAAATATTATTGTTATTATGCAAATAGAATACAGATTCATTTACAATAACTGTTATCGTATACGAATTAATTTTATATGCTTTTAGAGATTACTGATTATTGAAACATTAGACAAGTCCAATTAATAATATTACAATTAGAGCGATTGAAAGTGACACAAAATTTAATGTAAATAAAATCAAAATAATTTTTCTAATAATGCGGGACTTGAAAAAATAGTTGTGCCCTGTTATGATTTATGCAACAAACTGTTACAAAATTGACACAATTGAGAACAAAATAATTTATTCCAATAATGTAGAAGTTGCAATGTTTAAAAATATCTACAAAATTAAAGAAACTACAAAAAACTTATTGAAACAGGAAATGACTCTTGCAACAATGTTGACGTTAAAACAAGGACTGTGTTCCACTATAATTTATGCAACAAACTAGTCTACGTCAAAATGAAAAACCAGAAACATTAAAAAACACCGTAAAAGTTTAAATTTGGTACAAGTTAAAACAAAATAATTCTTGCAACTATTAATCAACGAAGTGAAAAACAACGAAAAAGGTTGACACGATTAAGAACAATGCGATTTGTTTTTCAAATATCATAAATATTAAAAATCCACTCAAAATAAAAAAACTCGCATTTTGTAAAGACAAAATAATTGTTCCAGCAATGTCGAAGTTAAAATATGAGCTCTGTCTCGCTACGGTTTATGCAATAAATTAATCTACTTCGAAGTAAAGAACGGCAAGAAAACTAGACATGATTAGGAACAATGCGATTTAATTTAAAAAAATCGTGAATATTAAAAATCCGCTTAATAATAGGAAAACTCACACAAATAAAGACAAGACAACAATATCGATGTTAAAAAATGAGCTGTGTCTCGCTACGGTTTACGCAACAAATTAAACTACTCTGAAATTAAAAACAACGAAAAAATTGACATGATTGAGAACAATGCGATTTGTTCTGTAAAAATCATAAATATTAAAAATCTGTTGAAAAATAAAAAAGACTCACACGAGTAAATGCGAGATCGTTTTCCCAACAATATGAACGGCGAAAATGTAGCTGTTCCTTTTGGATAGACAACTGGATAAGTCCCCTTAATAGAAACGATCTGACACGTGCTACGTCGCAGCTGTTCTCTCCGTTCCGACGGCGTAGTTCCAATCAAAACCCGGCGGAGATAAGAAAAGTTCATGGTTTCCGATGAAAGGAAGAACCCGAGATTGAGACTTAGTTTTACAGACACACAGAGGGTGGAGAAAGTATCCGTACGTTGCGGATGAAAGAAATAATCCCTGCGCGGAATCGCAGAACAGCTTAAGGTGAACGGAAACGACCGACGAAACCAACTTCTGCCCGGTCAGCTGTGGCTCGATCTACGGTGTATTGAAATCTCTCAACAGTTTGTTGATCAAACGAACACCGTCCTCGCTTCTCCAGATCCAAGAATCAATTTTTTTCCGCGTCCGAACGCTGAACGTCGACGTTGAAAAATGTTTAATTGGTGTTTTTGATCAATTTCTTGTTCTAATAATTGTAACGTCGACGCGGCAAAACCGACAACCATAATGGCGTACGACATTGTTTAAAAGTCTATTTTATTTGGATAATTATTTTGTACAGTAGAACTTCGGTTATGCGAATTAATTATAACAACGTGGACGTTTGCATAATGGAACAATTACTTAGTATTAGTTATACAAGCAGTATAATTAGTATTACTTATACAGCAGATTTTGGGGTACCCTGTAGTGTTCAGCAGCATCGTTATTGTATTTTTCAGATATAGTAATCAGTGTTTATTGATTTGTGTAATAAATAAGATTATATTCAGTATTAATAATAATAACAATAATAATAATAATTTTATTTCAATCCATACTTTCGCATTGAAGTTTCGAGTGTTTTTACAGTTACTTAAATTTTTTTATTACACTGTTTTGTATTCAATAATACAGATATAGTATATAATTATACTACATCTGTACTATTGAACACAATAGTATGTCGTATAAAGCTTGATTTAGACTGTGACACCAGTTCGTATAATAAAGGCTGCCAATAACAGTTAATTTTTTAAATTTAATGTCGTTAAAAAAATTGTAGCATATTTAATTTCCTAATCAATGTTTCGTTAAATATTTTATCTGGACGAATGTCTTAAAATATTTCCTAAAACAGGCCTGTTATATAATATTGCATAAATACCTGCTCACGATCTAATTTCCAATTGCAATGACTCGAACAGTATTCCATTGATACCATTCTTTTAATGTTAACCGTTTAATTTCATTAATCTCTCATTTCTGTTCCCACGTGACTGAATAAAACACTTAATAATACATTACATAATTACAATATTCATGGAAATTCTCGTCCTCGTACATCATATTACAAAAATTAAAATTGGAGAATTTCCTTTATCATCGAAAAGATTTTTCATTATAAAAATAAAATAAAAACGCTGTTAATCCTTTGTTAATTTATATGTTTTCTTGAATTTAGGAACCAGCACTAATAATAAATGAGTAACTAAATGAATAATAAGTAAATCTGTCGAATTTTATAATTAGACATATCTAATTAGATATGTTTTATAATTGTAATGTTATTATAATACGATTAGACTAAATAATTATATTATAATGTTATAATAGAATTGTTTACGAATGATATTCTATAAATACGACGATTATCAAATATATAATTTTGTATATAAAATTTTTTATGATTTTTGTGAAATGCGTTTATAATTTTGGTAAGATGTTTTTATAATCTTTATTAAATGTTTTGTTAGGGATATCTTCGTATCCCTTAGTGCTTCATCCTGGCCGCCCCGAGGTCGTCGCCGACGCGTCACCGGCGGCGTCCACCGCGTACCACTCTGCTTGTTTCTTATGGTCACAGTCTGTGGGACCCATGTGCACGCTAGCCACGTTTTGTACTAATGTTTATTAAACCACGTTGTGTTAAGTAATTAACCTGTGTCTCTCACTTCCATACCTCTTATCATGTTTCTATCATTTTTAGAAAATGTTTCCTCGATTAATAAAATGTAGTTATAATTCTTACAAAATGTAGTTGTAATTCTTACAAAATGTAGTTATAATTCTTAGAAAATGTTTCTATAATTCTTATAAAATGTTTAAATAACTTTTATAAAATGAATGATGAGAAGTTTGATACAAAATTTGCAAGCTTTCCGTGAGATTAGGGTTATCCAGAAGTTCTGGAAAAATATTAATCCTTCGCTCCTGCGTTGTCATATTTTCGTTTCGTTATCGGATATAAATGATTCAGCTAGAGCCGATAATCGAATGCTTTTTTCGAATACAAAAGTGAGTTTGGTTTTTATTTCCTGTGGATTGAGATTCTCTTCGCTCTGCGTGAATACATTGGCATGCATATCATACTAACTGTTGTTGCTGCAGACTGCATTGATTTTAATCGCGCAAATTTTCTCATATATTACCATCGAAATCTAACATGAGTATTTCAACGAGATTTAATGTGCAGTAATATTAGATTAAAAATTACAAAATTTAAATTTGTTACATTCAATTCATTTATTTTGTGTATAATAATCTAGTTTTATTTTGAGTTTATTCAATATTTATAGTTTATATACATAATTATTTATAGTTCATTTAGAACTCTTTTTACATGTACACAATTATTTATATCTTTTATACGATTTATTCTATATACACATACGTAGTTATTTATATTTTATTCAGGGTATATTTTATACGATATATTTTATACAATTATTCATATTTTATCTCTAATTTACTCTATATGTACATAATTATTAATGTCTTCTCGAAAATATACATATCTACATGTAATTTTAGTGACGCCTTATTTCAAATTCATTTTGTATAAACATAATTGTTTATGCTTTATTTATTTGTTCTATATACGCATCATTACATATGCTTTAATTAAATGCTGTCTTAATTGTTATACTTTAAAATTGATTTTATGCGTAACTATTCAAATTTGACTTAAATTTTTCGACAAGATATATTAACGCAACAAACATTCCAAAAATAAAATTGACATTCGCGTAAACGATTCTTGAAAGTATTTCTATTTTAATAAATCAAATACTTGCTCGCCTCGAAATGCAATCAGCCATTTTGCATACAAACATTTGAGCGGAACACTGAATTGACATCCGCAAACTTAGAACTTCGAGTAACAAAACAACGGCTCCATTTCTTGATAAAAATCAAATTTCCCTTTCCAGCTTTATCCATTTCTTTTACCGTACTGTTTTAGAATTTTTCATATATTCCACGCCGGGGAACCGCTACACTCCAGCAGATTAACAATCTTTTTGTTTCTCCTCTCGTTCGGAGAACAAAGCAGGTTGATTTTATGGCCGCCATGCAATCTTTCGAGAGCGCGTTGCAAGAAGCAGTATAATTTCCGACAGAACCATTCCTCTGGCGTGGAAAGAATTTTACAGACTATTCCGGCTTCAGCTAATCTGTCCACAAAGTTTTAAGTCCATGATCTTATTACTCTCGTTTCGAAAAATGACCGAAGATCAATTTCTGTTTTGGTTGTTCCGATTTTTAGAAAAACACTTCTATATAAAAGAATATTCGTACGTTCGTATAATTTTTCCTAAATAAACAGCGAGAATGGGATACTTTTAGATCATTTAAAAGTTATTCATTAATAATATTATTAATATTAATATTATTCATATATTAACAATTTTATTATTAATACTAAAACATTTCAAAATTTCATATATTTGATTAATCATTTAATTGATTAATCAATTAAATTAAACTTGCAAAGCAAAGTAATATGACATCGATTACTATTTCAACATTCTTATCTATTGCAAATCTTAATAGAATTAAGAAACTTTTATGAATGAGCATAGAAATTAGATTTTAAATAATTTTGTCACTCGCATACAGGTGACGTAGTCAAAGTGTTAATGATGCAATTAATATAATTTAATAGTTTCACTTAAGTTGGATACGTTAGAATTAACAGTTAATTTTTGTATAAATAATTTCGAAAATGAATATCTTATCGGTGTTTGGGTCAAAATAATTGGTACAAGTAGCTTTTTCAAGTGTCGGTAATTGGGACATCTGCATTATTTTTATTCTTCATTAATTTCACATCAAATTTATGCTTTCTACAAGTATTTATATATATATATATATGCAACAGATGAACAAAAAATCATGCTTAATGTGTCGGTAATTGGGACCCTTACCCTACAGTGCACGTTACAGTGCATTCTTCTAGAGCACATTGAGCGTTACAAAATAATATACATCCTCGTCCAAAAGTATTGGAACTATATTTATTTAGCATAAATTATAATATTAAAAATAAACAAACATGGAAAATAAAGAAGAAATAAAGAAGAAGTAAATTTAAGAATAAGTTAAAATAATTCAGGCAATTTCCTATCGAATTTTCTGCAAGCCTTCTGATACTTTTGTAGGGGGGTGTACGAAGCACCCGGACACCGAGCGACTGCGATCTCTTTAAAAATCGAACGAGAATCAACGTTCTTGGAGAAAAAGCGCTCGTTTACGATTTGGTCCAGCAATTAATAATTAGTTTATTGGGTTGTTGGCGGTGAAACGTGCTCGACGTGCGGAACGCTTTAATTGAAATTGGAGCAGAAGCGGCTCCGTGGTCAATATTCCATGAATATTTTGCACTTGCGAAAGAACTCCATGAATGCCACCTCCTCTGCCGGCATTATTAAATCGCCGGCGTCTACCGTAATGTATTGTGCGTTACGTATTGTCGGTGTATGAAAACAAGCGCGAACGGCGCCGCGCCGCGCCGGGATAAAGGGAACGCAACCATAATATGCTGACGATAATGAAAGTGTGTTGCCGGCAAGAACGGTCAAAAGTGCCCTAAATTCGGCTCGCCGCGATGTCGAAATACGATGAAGCTACAAATAACTTGTGCCAGCAGAAACCACCGCCTGCCGAAATATGGCTTTGCAATCGTTATTTGCAACGTTGTTTGTTAAATACGGGCCTTGAAACGCGACGCGGGCGACCTTTACCGCGATTCCGTGCCAATTCCCGTGATTCCGTATTTAATTGTTGAGAAAATATTATTAGCAACGTTATAAGCAATTATTATTATTTTTATTATTTAAATTGGTTTCTTTCATGAATTCGGACGTATTTTGAACGAAGACTTTGTGGAAATTGTGGAAGCTTTCATTGGACGGATGTTTTTTTAAACATTGTTTATACCGGCCTTTATTGGCAAATTTTTGACAATGGATTCGTTGATAAATTTTGTCAGTATCTGATTTATTATACTTGTTTCTTATTTTTGGAATTGTAACTCAATTGTGATTATAAATGTTAATTGAAAATTCGATATTATTTCACTTTATATATAAGTACGATTGTAATATTCAATCTTACTAACTTGGGCACACTTACAATGAAAATCATATAAAAGACTATGACTTTTCTTTTTGGCTTCTTTAATATTATAACTTTTAACAGCAACTTTCATTGTAAGTTAATTGTGATTTAATATCATTGATATTTCAATCAATTAATTTCAATCAGAACTTTGATTTCAATTATCGATATTTATTAAAAATTTGCGGTAACCTCAATGTTATTATTACTGTAATTTTCAAGTTACTTTGGGCACGATTTCAATAAAAATTGTGTAGGAACTGTATTTGAATGATCTTAATTCTTTTCCTTCATTTGATGTTGCAACTTTTAATAGCACATTTAATTGTATCTCTTATAATTTACTACCATTATCTTCAGAACAAAAATTGTAATTTAATTATGATTTACATTAAATACAAGTATCCAATACATTCGAATATACTGTAATTCGAATATACCGTGTCGAATATACTGAATATACTGTAATTATCAGACTGCAGACTTTTATGCATTTATGGCAAAAATGTGTCACACTGTTTTCGACTTATCAAAACTATTCCAAGAAACAATTTATTTTTACACAATGTAGATATTTCTTACAACCGTGTTGGAAAATTGATATTTTGCATAAAGATCCGCAGTTTAGTAATTACAATTATATGAAAACTCGATAAAAATTATAATAACTCCTTGACAAGATAATTTAAGAGGCTTGTCTTAAATAGAACACCGTGTATAACTAGCGTTGACATTTCCAAAATATCACCGTAAACATTAACATGTTCAACTTTCTGAACAAACCCTCCTCAGGCCGTCGTAAAGAAGCAAGCTAACAATAAGTAAATAAAACCGCAGCGTTCATTCGACAGAAAAGTGTACTTTGCAAGTGCAGGGACGTACTCCTTGGAAAAAAGATCACACTCTCCGACGTTTGAGCTTGACACACAATGTAAAATTACCTTGTTCAACTTTCTCCTATTTACTACAGAAACAGCGGCTCTCTCGAAATACCATCGTTCCGACTATTGTACATACAATTTCATTCTCAGCCTCAGTCTAAGTCTCAGTCTAAGTCTCAGTCTCATTCTTAGCCCCATTCTCAGACTCACTCCCATTCACAGTCTTACACTCAGTCTTAATCTGAGTCCCATTCTCGGTTTCAGACCCATTCTCAGACCCATTCTCAGACCTATTCTCAATCCCATTCTCAGCCTCATTTTCAGCCCCATTCTCAGTCCCATTTTCAGTCTCATTCTCAGATTCATTCTTATTCTTATTCTCGCCCTCATCCTCATTTCCCGAAGCCAGTCCCCGCCCGTGCTGCTCTACGTCGGAATTCAGCACGCTCAGCACTATTGCGTTCCGGAAAAAAGTGCGTGAGCGGTGTCGTCACACCGAAAAATCGGTTTAAAAGCCAGCCAAATCGTCCAAGCATTCAGTTCGCTACGATTGTTCAACCGATTCTACATCGATGAATTCGTTAACAGCATGTCTGTGCGGTTTGTTGGTAGCTGCGATGGCAGTGCAAGCAATGCCAGCTGGCAAACTGGAGACCAAGATGGCCGAATCCTCGGCGATCAGTCCCAAGGATTTCCATTTGGAGGATGCGGGTGCTGAGAAGGACAGGCTGAAGAAGCAGGCGTCCTTCTGCGTGGAGATCCGTCCAGGTGCTCAAAATGGACAGCAGGTGTCTCAGGATGGGTCGCAGATGAAAATGCAGGGCCTGAGCGTGGTGCAACAATCGCAGGTGGCGCCAAAGATGCAGAGTTACAGCTTCCAGCAGGCCCCGCAGCCTGTGCAGTCTCTGGGAGTCTTCCAGGCTCCTCAGGTAGCAATTGCGTCGTGCTTTCTAATTTACCATGCTTCTCTCGACGCATAAATTCACTATGATCTGCATGTATCTTGATTTTGTGTTATTTCTTGAGAATCGTGAGAGATTTAAAGTTTTCGACAAAAGTTGTTCGTTTTTCGTAAGAGCTCTCATTTAGTAAATAATTCATCGATTGTTAATTTCGATCGATGAAAATGTACACGTAATTCTCCATTTTGTGTCATAAGTCTTTGTAATTATTTGTATAATTTAAAGGGAGAACTTATGCGTTCGAAGTTTTTTTTATCGCTTATGGTTACAGTAACACTTAATTTCTCGGTGATTCGAAGAATTTATTCGAAAAATTGATTCAAAGGATGTCTTCGAAACGTTATTCGAGAATTTATTCGAATCATTATTTGAATGTAACATAATTCGAATAAAACTTTACTCGAATCATTATTTGAAAGAAACTTTATTCGCGAATCATTATTTGAATAAAACTTTATTCAAATCATTATTTGAATTCGTTATTTGAATAAAGTTATATTTGAATAATTTATTCGAAAGATTAGTCGAATAAAATTTTATCCGTAAAATTTATTTTCAAACTGTACGAAAAAATATTCATAAAATTTATTCGAATTGTTCAAATGAAATTCTACTTGTATAATGTCCAACTCTGCTATTCCGCCATATCGTTGATTTCATCGCCACTGTGAATTCTGTTGGCGTAGTACCGATCTCCAAACTTCAACGCTAATTGATAGTTCTTAAAAATTCGTACCGACGGAGCTTGTGTGTGTTATGAAATAGTTTTCCATCCTCAGGCATACGTGGTGCCCCAGCAGTCGTTCGTGGTCCCCCAGCAGGTGGTGCCCCAACAGGTGGTTCCCCAGCAGATGATGCACCAGCAGGTGGTCCCTTCGGTGCAGACTCTGCAGATCATCCAGCCATCTCAACCTTGCCCTCAGGAGTCGAAGGTGCAGATCGTAGAAAGGAGAGTCGAGGTCCCAGCACCGACTCCAGTCCCCGAAGTGGTCACTGTAAAGCCCCAGCCCCAGCCCGAGAGGATCGTGGAACCGCAGACTCAGGTGATCGAGACCATTAAGCTGGTCCCAGTGCCCCCAGTTTGCAAGGATAAACTGGTTGTCGTGCCCTCCAAGCCCATGGTGGTCGTTCCTGAGCCAACTATCGTCAAGGTGCCTCATTGCACTCATCAAAGCGAAGGGATGACCTGCAACTGCAATCAACAGGCGATAAGGGCTGCCGCCGTAGGACCTGTTGATCACATGCATCACATGCACATGAGGGCTCATACTCATCCCATGCACCTTGGCAAGATGATGACTGACTTTCGTTTCCTCAAGGACCCAAAAGCTTAGAGGTAGGTGAGGAAATGTGTTAAATGAGCATTATTTAGGGACTTCGGAGTGTTAACCAACGCGGGGGTGCTATTGAAATATGAATTCAGGCAATTTTATGAATCTAGGGAATTTCGGTTTCATGAATCGGTGGCTATCTTTCGGGGATTCACAGTAAAACAGGTTAGGGAAGTTTTTGTTTATTTGTTAACCTGGTTTTACGAGATTCACAATGTTGAATTCTGGGGGAAATTCTGTTTTATAATTGCATCAATGCAGAACAGAATTATTTGGAACTTAATTCAAATGGACGGGTTGACTTTTTTAGATCCAAGTTCAGGAAATGTGTGGTTATGTTTGTCAGTTTCCGGCACTCTGCATCGAGATTCCTTCAAGTTAGATGCTTGAGTAAATTGATAGTTCGTAGGGTTGAGAAGGAAAAATTTTCAATTCTGAGTCTAGCAGTTTGGGGAATTCTTGTTTTATGAATTGGTGGCTATCCACAGGGATTCGCAAAGTGGCAAACTAGAGAATTATTGGATTATAAATTCATAACAGTGCAGGTTACTTACGATATTAAATTCTAGGGGATTTTTTACTATGTAGAGCAGAATTGTTTGGACCCATATTCAAATGAAAAGTTGATTTCCTTTTTAGCTTCAGGTGTAAAAAATGTGAGGTTATGTTTAACAGTTTCAGACATTATAATATTGGGATTCCTTCGTGACAGAAGCTTAAGTAAATTAATGGTTTTTCAGCTTGAGATTTTTCAGTTTTTCAGTCCAGGAAATTTTGTGTTTCATAAATTGCTGGCTTGTCTCTGGATATTCAGTGTGTGGCAAGCTATAGATTTGATTTATAAATAGAATGTTTGGGGACAGAGTGGTGGTCTAGTGAAAATGTTATTTTTATAAGTCCATCTATACAGTAAATATCTATTTTAATCTTTATTCAAACGAAAAGTTGATTTTTTAGCTCTGAATCTAGTAAATGTGAGGTTACGTTTGGATACTTTTGCAGCACGACGTATTTCTTACACTACAAAATTAAAATTTCTTCTCTTCTTCTATAAGATGTTTAATTAAACGCATGATTCATGGGGCTCGGGCAAAATCAAAAAATATTAAACGACCTTTCACGAATCCGTGGCAGTTTAAGGCTAGGGAATTATTGGTTTATGTGCTGGCAACAGCGCCTAGGGGATTCAAAATGTGGACTTTTAGCAATTCATGTGAAACAAAATAATTCAAAACTTTATTTCATTAATCCTGAGTGATTTTTATTGAAGTTTCTGGGATTATTAAATAATAATTATTAAGGATATTAAATAGACGGGGACATTAAAAGAGGGAATTAAATTAACATTGCAAAAATTCGTTATCCGATGCGAGAATAATAATTCCAACAATGTGTAGATTTATTTCAGCGAGCCTGGTGAAACTGCGAAATTTAATTTCGGCACATTCTCTGTATCGCAGATGAGCAATACACGTTGGATTTTCTGATGACTCTACAGCGAACGCGATGACGATCGATCTGTAGGACTCTAAAAGTAGATTCCGATGTAATGCTTCTGTACGCTCTGCGAGATCAAATAAAATGAAAAATTTGATGATACAATCACGTTGTTCAGCCGGCTAATTAGCCAACAACTCCCTGTAATAAATTTCCTACGAGCTAATTTAATTCCCCATCGGAAGTTTCCTCACCAATATTTAAATCTTCGGTCCCTCTATTTAGTTTAAATTACGCTTTTCGGTTCGGCGGCTTTTCACGTGAAATAATTACACGCCGTTTAATTTATCTCATTACGTTCATACTTGCTACAATTACGTCATTGATTAAACAACGAACAGCCGTACTTTTAATAATGACTCGAACATTTGATACGATTTTAACACACTTCCCGGCCATTAATTCTTTTCAGTTTCTATTCTCATCGTTGTTTAAATAATTTATTAAATGGAAGGTATCGCTATTACGAAATATTTAAACAATTTCGCAAAATTAAGCTAAAAAAGGTAGTAGGCTCCTATATATTTTGTGACTTTTATATAAATTAATTTCGAGCGATGGATAAGCATATAATTTTATAAATTTGGCATACTTTGGGCAGACTTGGCATACTTTTACACTGTCCGACACGATTTTTGGGTTCCTATAGCCACTATGAAATTCTTGTAGAGCTTCACTCCCTGAACAAGAATCCGTAAACCGAATTACTCCATCACCCTCAGTTTTTTAAATAAACGAACTTTTGTAAAAACCCAAAATTTTCGACAAAAATGAGGTATTGCAAGAGAAAAGTAAAAACGTTAGAAAGTTCTAATTGGTGTTGAAAGATAGAGGAGTTACCAACTCCAAATACTCTGGTGTGATTTTTTGTGTGAAATATAACACAGTTTGGTGATTATTATCCACAGAAATATGTAAAAAAAAACAGAACATTGAAGTACTAAACAAAGTTCAAATATTATTTACGAAAAGTGGATGCCCCATTGGATCTCTCCATCGGTGTCGATTACGCGTAGTTTCGGCCCTGTCAGACAGAGAGAAGCGAGCAGCTAAGCTCATGGCGGCAAAACGTCGTGTACATGTTGCCGTCGAACATTTTCTCGATCTACTCGAAATGTATATCGTTCCGACGCTTTTACCGGGCCGTTTCTTCTTCAGAAATGTCTACAGAATCCGATCCTGGGTAGAGTTTTCGTGCCGAACAAAAAACTTTTCGTAAAAATACAAAAATATTGCGCAGAAACTGCTCACGTCGACACTTTTTTAAATTTTCACATTAATTTATTGTTATTTAGGACCAAAAACAATTAATAAATTGCATGCCATTATATTCGGGAAACTCTCCTCTATCTTTTAACACTAATTAGAACTTTCTAACGTTTTTACTTTTCATGCAATACCTCATTTTCGTCGAAAATTTTGGGTTCTTACAAAAGTTCGTTTATTTAAAAAACTGAGGGTGATGGAGCAATTCGGTTTTCGGATTCTTGTTCAGGGAGTGTCACAATCTTGTCGGACAGTGTAATTAGTGATATATAAATTGTGACAATTAATATCGTTTTTTAAAATCGTTTTACACTCTAAATTACATACACATAGCTTTACTATTAATATTATGGCATCGACATAAAAATATACGTCATTAAACGTGCAGCAACGCTTTTACGCTTTGAAAGATCTTCGAGAAACAGGTCTGTCAATTAAAAATATTGGAAAAAATTATGGCATTGGCATTAGAACAATTCAACGCATTCACATGATGCTACAAAAATGAATGCGCTTGGAAACGAAAATAAACGCGAACTTCAGCGAAGAAAAATAGTAAAGCTACATTATTACGATATACTAAATAAAAAATTATTATCATGGTTCGTACAAAGAGGGATACTAGGAGACCGTATAACCGATGCTCTTATATTAGACAAGGTGGCGGAATTAAGAGAAAATTTTCCGTCATATTCGGGATTTAAAGCGAGTCATGGGTGGTTAACAAGATTAAGAGACAACATGGCATACGCTTATCAAACATAGACAGGGAGAAAGCTAGTGTTGATCAGGATGCATCAAATGCTTTTATAATCGATTTTGAAAAGATGGTAGAGGAAGAAAATATAAGTTTGGAAAATGTTTACAATATGGACGAAGGTGGACTTGTATGGAAAGCACTTCCAACAAGAATACTGGCTAGAGAAGAACGTTCCCGGCGAGGTCGAACAGTGAACTGTTAGATCTACGGAGGTCGTAAGTCTCCGATTAAATCGTGTATGACACCGAGTCTGCGCGATTTCCTATGACTCTTTCGAGTGATACGGATGGTAAGTTGATAAAGAATGGTTTTAACATTGGCTGATATCAATAACACTATATTTTAACATAACATAACAATTTTTAACGCTAGGGTGACTAACTGTACTTGGCTTAGAATGAATTGAGTTGATGGTGAGACCATCGACGGAGTCTTAACCAAATTTTTTACGCGTTGATGTCTGGTTAGTATTTATCCGTTCGTTGTCTGTTTTGTTTTTTAAGAAGATTCGTTAGGGGCGTGAAGTTTTCAATGAGACACTCGGATTCAATGTTTTTTCAAGTTTTCCGGATCTAGAAAGAGAGGCAGTCGTTTTGATATATTTATATTATATATTTATATATTTATCACCTAATACAGTATCTGATCTGGAACCAATGGATCAAGGGATCATAGGAAAAACAAAAAGGTGACCGCCCCGAAGTAACAGTCACTTGCAGGTATGAATCGTACCTGCGAGTGAATCTCACGAAGAATCCGCGCGTCTCGAAGGTTGACCGTGGCGCAGGTAATAAGACTGGGGAAAAAGTGGGTAATTGGGTAATTGGTGTTGTGCAGAAGGTAAGGGGAATACGTGACGGTGAGAGAATTTTGGCGACCAGATGTAGGCAGCGTTGAAGGAAATATTACAGGCAGGAAATAACGGCTTTTCGGTATAATTAGATACTATTATTACGGTCGCTTATTTGTTTGTGGAAAGACGCTTGCAGTACAGATGGAGTCGTTTGATAATTTTCGGAATCTATTGTATGGTAGGGACGGTGTTGGGTCGAGCGTTCGAGCCGCGTATGCTTTATTACTATCGATAGCTTCTATATACTTTTAACGCGGAACAACAAGTCTTAATGGACATGAGGCGAAAAAAGATAGAATTACAATTGGCTTATGTGCAAATGCGTTAGGCACACATAAGATTATGCCTATTGTAATTTATAAATATAAAAACCTAAGAGCTTTGAAACATGTACTTTCATTACCTTACAGGCAGGAAATAACGGCTTTTCGGATAATTAGATACTATTGTTAATTTTACTATTGGTAATTTTCGGAATCTATTGTATGCTTATGTCCCGACGGTGTTGGGTCGATCGGTCGAGTCGCGTATGCTTTATTAATATAGATAGCTTCTGTAATACTTTTAACGCGGAACAATTGTAGTTTCTAAGTTGATGATTTTTTCGAGCCGTCTTCTTTCCGGCAATAAAGTCATTTCTGCATTTTCGAGTAATGCACGCCTCATCGGCAGCATTTTTTATAATAGGGTCATTAGCACGCACCGCTTCGGTCGCCCGTCCAGGCTTTCTTGCTACCTGCGGCACTGCGTGCTACGTCACTTTTACATCCCCTTTCATCGCGTCACTGATCAATCAATTTCTATTCTTCGTTTCTTGTGTCATTGTGTCATTCAACAAAAAGTCTTAGTGGACATGGGGCGAAGAAAGATAGAATTACAATTGGCGTATGTGCAAATGCGTTAGGCACACATAGCATTATGCCTATTGTAATTTATAAATATAAAAAGCTAAGAGCTTTGAAACATGTACTTTCATTACCTGTAATTTTTAAATCGCAGTCAAATGCACGGATGGGTAGAACGTTATTTTCAGATTGATTTGAAAACCATTTCAAACCATCAGTAAAACAATATCAGGAGGAAAAACAAATATCGGAGAAAGTAAAATGATGTTAAATGATTGCGAAGCCTACAAAATTTCGCTACAAGAAGAGGAAGATTTTAAAATTATATATTTACCATCTAATACAGCATTTGTCCTGGAACCAATGGATCAAGGGATCATAGGAAAAATAAAAAGAATTTTCCGGCACAAGCTTTTGCGACTTGTTTTAACATATGATCAAGGAATAAATGAATTTTATGACGATTACACATTAAAAACCTGTATTGACATTTTATCGGATTCGTGGTTCAAAGTTACAACAAAGAACATAAAAAATGCATGGAATAAACTGCTACATAATAATAATCCTGCTGGCCCTTCAATTCAATCACACATGGGAGAGTTTGAACCTGATTGGCCAGAGATAATGAGTGCAATTACAGGAGAGCAATGCACCCTGATACATGCCACACAATTTTTATTAGACTGTGAGGAGGAAGAAAGAAGGAACGAAAACGAAAAAACAGAACTGCAAAATGAACCAAACAACCACAATAAATTACATGCGGCCCTTAAGTTATTGACATCTTACAGTAAAAGAGAACCACCTTACATACAACACCTTATGGAGGCATTAAAATTATATCTTTTGAGCAAGGATAAATTAAATAAGTAAGTACATACGTATTCATATACAATGGTAAAAATTTGCAGCCAATTTGAATATGAATTATTTACAAATTAATGTTTTTTTTTTACATTATTTGTTATTAGAAAATAGAGGAAAAACACCACCTTGTTATAACGACGTATTTTATTTATTACGTAATTTACTAAAATAAAATGAATTACAGATTAAGTATCAAGTAAATAAATGTTGTTCAGTCTCATTGCAAGGCTGGAAATCTGTTTCGGTTTCCTTCCGTATTCAGGAAGAAGATCCGAAAGAACGAAATTATTTTATTGTGAAAAGGTGAAAGTTTTAGTATTTTAGGTGTACCCGGTGACTACGCGACGCATCCCGATTGCCATAGCCAGGGTGGTACCAGCGATCGCGAACTCTCTGAGGTCCACCCTTCGTACCTGCGAAAACTGTGACAGCAGCGCACCAATTTGCATCTGATCGATTGTACCAAACCATCGGAAAATAGCATTTAAAGCGACAAATTTGAATTTTTTGGGAGAATCAAATAAACATCATTGCCTAAACTTTTCACCATCGCACACCACGTGCATCTTGGCAGCGCATTACGCGCAACGTCTATCGTCTTTGATTCTATTGGCAACAGAAATATCTGTCCAAACTATATCACGTTTGGTCTCATTTGAATCAGAAATCCATCAGCAATATGTTAAAAAAAAATCAGTATTAAAATGTTAAAATTAAAAAAAATCTATGTCATTGTATTATGAGCTGTCTTCCGGGAATTCGAGTCAAAGGAGCCGGGGCGCGTGCCGCAGCACACGTGTTCACCGACTCGCATAGCGAGAAAATCGATAAATTACAGGGTCGCGCAATATCTCGGTGTCAGAAGTGGCATACTTAAGTCGCGCCAGGAAGAGAGACACTACTATACATGTATATACGGTCAAAGGACGTAACGCCCACGCGACACAATCTCTCAATAAGAGCGCGGTCCCTAGATCGAGATGTTCGATCTCAATCCATAAAACCGCGGTGTCACCAGTCTGGCTCATAACGCGTCACGGCTGTCTGGCCTCGGAAAGCGAGGGAGAGGCTCTTCGGAATCGAGCAGATAGCACCGTAGGACCGCTGTCAGCCGGCAAAGACCGAGCACCCGGCGATCTATCATCCGCGATCCTCTCCCGGGAACGATTGTTAAAGAGTTTCGAATGACGGCCGGCCATTTGCGATCGATGGCCCATCCACGCGCGAGCGCGATATCGGTTTTTCCACCTAGAATTAGTATCTGGCTACGTTCAACCCCCCGTTTGACTCGGCAGCCGTTCCTCCCCCCCTCTCCATAAGAGACGAGAAGAATCCCGGGGGTTATAGGAAGAGGATTCTCGAGGTTCTAATCTCCTGATGGTCGGTCAGCTTAGCTTTTTACGGGGGCCGTATGAAAAATCTATCAGGGTTAAAGCGTCGCTGAATCATTGATCGCTTATGCACACCGGCGCGGCTTTATCGGATGGATTCTCCTGTGAGGAACCGTTTCCGAGCGGCGCGCCGATTTGAAAAATTCAGCCGCGTACCGGGCACTAATAGAGGACTTTTTGCAAGTTGACGAGCCATCCGAACCGGGTGCGCCCGTTAATTATTTTATGACGCGACGTCCACGGGATTCGCGGCGATGCTGGGGGAGGACTTAGGCTGTCTTCCCACTTGGAACCGTTTTATAGCCAATTTCAATCGACCGATTTCAATGAAATTTTCAGCGTGTACAGGGTGTTCCACGTAACCTTTGCCACGATTTTTTCCAGCATCTCCGGCGGTCTAACAAATAAACGTTTCGAACAAATGTTACTCGGTTTTTAGCCGGCTACGGATTGCGATATAAAAAGCTTCGGAAAGAAATATTTTACGTAAAGAAATCAAGGTCACTTTCATTTTTTTTTAAGTTGCACAAGACGAATTCGATGACCTGTTATACCACGACCTTCGGATGACCTTGACGTAACACAGTTTTCAATGACAACATATCACTTCGTTGATCGCATTTTTTGTGCGTCAAGGTTGTCCGTAGGACATGATGTAACATATCGTTGGATTCGTCTTGGCACAAGCTACAATGATATGAAGTAAAAGATATAAGATGCAATTTAAGAAAATGAAGGTGACCTTAATTTTTTGGAATAAAACACTTATTTCTGAAACTTTTTATACCGCATTATTCCGACTATTTTTTATTCAAATTAACATTAGATTTACGGAACCCGTTAAAATGGCGTGTCACCAATTTTTTAATTTACGATTACGGCAAATGTTACAATAACACTTGTTGAGAATCAGAATAAACGTCTTATTGTTACTTTTATAAACTCATTTAAAACAGCTGTTTTTTGTCTAAAAATCTAGTATTAAATAAATATTCCAAAATGTATAATCTTATCTACAAACATCAATTCATCGAACAGTAGTATAAATATTCAACAATAACATTTTTAATCGTCGTAAAATCGATGATAATATTATACCCTCTGAAAAGCGTTCCGTAATAGGTACAGTAAATTCTCCTTAATTGATGCTCAGCTTAGAAACAAAAATGGACAATTTGGGAAGAAGAGATACAATTATTCGAGCTTTGCGGCTCGTTTTTATAGTTAACGATCGTCACCAGCTATAAAAGCGAGCCGCAAGGACACGAAAGCATTCTTTTTGGAAGAAAATTGCTGCTATATTTTTAGACATAATCATTTCAAATTTATATTTATTTATATGTAAAATAAAATTTGTATTCTAAAGATTTCTATGAAATTTTCAATGAAATAATCATCAATTATTAATGAATTGAAAATGAAATAAAAATTGAGACCATCTTCAACGAAAAATTTTAATTCTGACCAACGATGCCCTAAAATATTGGTAGCGGTACGGTAAATTTTGTTGGCGCCTCGGAGTCGCCATTCGAGTGCAAAGGGTTAGTTTTTATAATCAATCGTACGTCAGCGGTGTCTGGCATTCTTCGAGCGTCATTTAAAAATGTTTATTGCTCCATGATATAGTAAAAAAATATACGGTTACGATCGCGAGAGTCTACAGAATCGTTCTACGAAAAATTCGTGCCTCTAGCGTCACAAGTTACACCGGGAAAAATTCTCAAACGCGATAATTTGTCTGCTGAAAAAGAAACTCATCTCCCAGCAATTCGAGTTTCAAACTGAAATCTTCGAAGAACCGACAACGAGATCGAGAAAAGATCGTCTCGCGACGTGTAAATGAAATCGGAATCTACGAGATAAAATTCATCGTCGGTTATCATCACGGCCGGAAGCGTGACCGTGGCCTAATAAGTGTCCTCGAGCGGGTGGTTTCGCTCACCTCTTGGAGCTCTGCGCGCCCATCGCGGCGATCACGGCCGATTGGCGGGAAATTCGAACGGGGTTCCAGCGCGTCCGCGGTGCGGCAACAGCAATCAACCGAATAATTTAAGGGTCCATCGAGATAACGGTAGGTTACGACGCGGGTCGCGTCTGTATTTCCGGCATCGATGCGAACCTATTCGCTTAACGACGAGATTTCCCACGATGCGCAGCACGCACGCGTGCACAAATCGAGAGGACCGTTCGATACAGTCTTTTGTCCCACTGTCGCTGTTAAAATAACGTGATTCCGCGAAAGACACCGGGACAGGAGCGTAATAGATACACTGATACCGAACCGGCCGCGGCCGGCCGATCGTCACCGATTTTACGATTTCCCGCTAGCTCCCATGGACCCCCGTGGACCCCCATGAAACCAATATGGCCGCCGGGAAATAATGGGACAGTAGGGCAGCTCTCTCGCGATACCCTGTGCGCATTTTATGCGAAATCAACTTTAAATTCATCGCGCCCCGCCAGCCGAGAATCATTCTCCCCGACGTGAAACAATTCGCTCGATTCCATTCGAAACGAGATTAGTTTTTTGGTTGATGCGCGCACCGGGACGAACATGAATTCTTCTGGAAATTTGGCGGTACGTCATGCGGCCAGAATATGCCGTGAAATATGATCGCCACGTATCTTTCTTTTAGAAAATTTTAACGTTTTCGTAGAATTTTTAGTCCGTTCTTCGATTTCCCAGGTTTTATTCGTCGATTGTTGTTTATGTATTTAATGTTGTTTTTATGTTGTATGGTTTTTAGTACGGTTTTTTGATGCAGCAATGGCTCGACGAGCATCACGGGTGATCAATTTTATAATTGTATGAAGTGATTGTTTAAACAATTTTTTATCTGGAGCGAGCGTATTTTTACGTTTGCAAGAAAATATTAATATTTCTTGTCCACGACAACATTGAGCTTAATACTAATTTTTAAGCAATTTTTAAGAATTTTTTGGAAAAAAACACGAGACTCTGACCTTTTTTTATAGAAAAATTTTTCGAGTTGGAGTAACTTACTAAAAATTGTTCCGGGTATTCAATTTTATAATCATTAATATCTGATGTTTGTTTAAACTGTTTAATTCTAGGAAAATACGTAGCAAAATATATTTAATGATAATAACAACCTTGAGGAAAACACTAATTTTTTAAAGATTTTCGAAACAACATGAGAAGTTGACGATTTTTTAAATTAGCAACTAAAGCATTCGAATAATTTTCTTTAATTAAATGATTTAATTTTCAATAATAATAATAATTATATAACTATAAACAATTTTCGTTAATTTAATTCAATAATTTTGTTAAATACAATTTAATTTTGTCCAATAAGTGTTAATAAATTATTTAAAAAATGGCATTTTAGAAATCGTTTTCGGTAAAATTATTATATTATTATATTTCATTTTATTATAAATTCCATTTTATTATTATAATTAACTTAACGTCCGACTTTGTTTCACGGGCCTGTCAAAGGGGAAATTTAGAAAATTTTTAAGATTTTGTGAAATATGTTCGTAGTCGCTAGAAGCTACAACGTAGTCACATTTAAACAAAATCCGAAACAGTACTCCGAACGGTGTCCGTTTTCGCGTGAGTAGACCCGAATTTATGGTTGCGTCTGATCGTTACATCGAAAATATCTGCGGATGCCAAGGATTAACCGTAGCAGGTAATAAATCAGAAAAGCGTTTTGTCTCGTAGGAAGCAGAAAGAAATGAGGGACTCGACGAAAACTCGCCACCGACTCTACTTTTGGCAAACGACTGCGGGCGATATATAATACTGTAAAATACTAAAATGTATAAGGGAGAATAACGTTTTCACGAAAATACTGCTTCCCACGGATAGATCGATATTGTCTACAATTCATCATCGGGAGGACAAGCGCAATACAAATTGAATCATTCGGAAATCTTAATCGTTTCTCAATGGTTAATTTTGAAAATAGTGTTTTTTTTATTTTGAAAAATTTAATTTATTATTTATATAACATTAATAATTATAATTATACATTTATTATTTAGATAATGATAAGTTATGTACATGTTAAAAATTTCACTGAAATCGGTTGACCTTCGTACGAGCTGTAAATAATTAATGATCGCAAAAATCGCAGTTTTGTTCCGACCTTTTACACTTTTGATCAATAAGTATGAGAAATTTGCAATTTTTACAATCTTTTAACGCTTGTAACTTACCATTGCGTTAAACGATTTCAATGAAATTTTCAGCATGCGTATAACTTACCGAGATCTACAAGACGCATTTTTTACATTTTCGTTAGATTTCATAATATAAACATCCTTTTTTATTATTAAATAATTAACTTTCATATTTCAAAAGAAGTATTCGAAATTTATAGATTTTGTCATTATTAATAAATATAATTAACTAATGATATATATTGAAATTATTAATAAATATTTTATTAAACAATCATTAATTAAATATCTCGAAGTTCGAAAAATCGGCAAAATTAGCCCAAAAGTGATCAAAAATAGCTTCCTCAGATAAGAAAGTTAAACAACGAGAGTTTTTTACTTCGTTTTGTCATTCCAAGTATGTAATAGCAAAATTGTAACATTATCTATTATACAGGTCCCTCTATGATCTAAAAAAAAATTCAAATCGTCTACTCTAATTTTAAAAAAGTTAAAATAGCACCTTGAAAAGTGTTCGAATATCAGTGGGAGTCACTGTATACATATAGCTGATGGCCGGCCTCGGCGACCAAGGGTTGTATTCGCGAGGCATTTTCATGCCCGGCATCTTTTTCGCCGGCATTGTTCGTCCTTGACGAATACGAGGTTCTCTGTTCTTCAGCAAGGGCGAAATGAACAGTCCTCTGAAGCATTGGCGGATTAATGCGTACTGGTGCCCGAGGCGCGATACAAAATTGAGATCCCCAATACGCTATGACACGCTATGACAAATAGAGCGATTATTAAAAAAAGTTTTATTTGAAAATAAAAACTTTATTTATGGCATTGAGAAATTAATTTCAATAACAGCTTTTCGGGACTTTTGCTAGTGCACAGTCGAATGCATGTGTAGATTTCAGCTAGCGACTTGCGTTCATTTGTCGCATATGCATTGCATTTATATCATTTTACCACATGAAATAATATCACGTCGTTCGTTTCAACAGACAGCTGTTATATTATGTACAAAAAAAACAAAATACTACTAATTTATCAATATGTAATTTAATCAAAATAATACATGTTTGCTGGCTTTAAATGGACTTACATCATTTTCATAATTAGTCAATTGTAATAATCATTTAATTTCAGTTATGAAATTTTAAATATCATTTGAAATATATTTTCTATTAATCCATATAATTTTGTTTATTAATAATAACAATAAATAAAATAGGAGTCTCGTTTCTTATTTTGAACGTCAAACATATTTATACATTGTTAAACTTAAAATAAGATATTGTTTTATTTATTTACCGTAAATAACCAGACCCTGTTTAGTCCCGGTAGGTTCTGCTTTCCCTTGCAAATCATAATTTTCATCAAGGCTCGGTGCGAGCCTGTTTACAATGGTTCCTTCATTGACTCATTTGCACTGGCTCGGCCTAATCCGCCGCTTCTCTTTTTTTTTTTAATTTAACCGAACGAGCCAATCCTTGCAAAATCCGTATGACACGACCGGTCATCGCAGGTACATGTGCTTACCTGATAGCCGGCAGCGGTGGCTAATGGTTTTCCACGGGAGACGTTTTCATACCTGGCGCATCTTTTCCGGTAGTATCCTTTTGTCATTGTTCGTCCTTGCTGATTAGGACGTTCTGTCCTTTAGCAAGGACAGTATAAATAGCCTGCCGATGTCAACGGAAACACTTATTCTGCGATCAGTGCAGCAACAACCAGCAATCAGCAAACAGCAGTGATCAGTGCGAAGACTTCGGCGAATTTTCTCAGTTAATTTTCCCAGTAAAGTATAGTGACAATTTCTTAGTGAACTAAAATGGCATGGTACGTACATTTTTGCTATATTTTTCCGCGAACATTCTTCGGTCACTTGTTTTGACTAATGTTTTCCGTGTGTCGGGTATAAGAAAGAACAATTTATTTTTACGAATTTAAATATTTATAAATAAAATATATTTTTCATCGAGACACGAATCAACCTCTAGTTTGGCCGGATACGGAGAATTCTCCCTAATTGATGCTCGGATAGTGCACGAAGATGGACAAGTCGGGAAGAGGAGATACGATTATTCAAATTTTTGTAAATTGAAATCTTGAAAATTATAACATTTAAATACTAGATAATTTAAAAAATGTACATTTAGAAATCGAAGAACTTAAAAATCGTGAATTTGTAAATCAAAGAATTTAGAGATTGAAATCTTAAAAATTAGATCATATAGAAATCAGCTAACTTCGAAATTGTAAATTTATAAATCAGAGAATTTAAAAACCGTCAATTTGAAAATCGGACGATTCAGACATTGGAATCTTAAAAATCAGAAAGTACAGAAACCAGATAATTTCGAAATTATGAATTTAGAAGTATGCGCATTGAAACATCGTGCCATTCGAAACGGTTGGATCGAGAAATTGCAAGTTTCTCGGAACGGAAAAATGTGTTTAATCCTGGCGTATAAATATTTCCAATTTATTCGCTTATAAAAACGAGTCGTCTACAAAGTTGTCGATTCACCGATAACTATAAAAACGAGCCGCGAGGCTCGAGTAATCGTGTCTCCTGTTCCCAGATTGTCCATTTCTGTGCGTAATCCGAGCGTCAGTTAGGGAGACATTACTGTATCTCCAAACGTTTCTGCAAACTTGATTCGATTAAAGCTTCCGTCGTTTAATATACCGTTTAATATTACTATACCACACGCCATCAGAAGCTGCAAGATACGTGCATACTAATTAATAGTTTCTTTTCGTTCAGTTCCAGAGCTACAACTGAATCCTGCATTCAGTGGGGCTCCATAAATGGTGGAGAAATCGAGTTCGAGTCTCTGACGGAGAATACTTTGGAGGGAGCATTAGAAGTAATAAGGAAAAGCTTTTTCCCCAACGAGAGCATCTGCAAAGGCATAAATCTGTTATCGGATCCTTGTAGCGTCAAAGCGCTCGAGGAGGTGTGTTTGGCAGTTACTAGAGACGGTGTCAGCCTTGTCGCAATCGAAGTCAAGACTCAGAAAGTTGTTGGTGTCGTTCTCAATAAAATTAAGAAAATAAAAAGAGATGAAATTGACCCGCGGTGGTTGTGGGGGCAACCACCGTACGATCGACTTCCCCCGATCATCAGGCATCCTCCTGAAATGACTTGGCTTGAGAGCTTCAGAGAAGATTGTGAACATCACACGGCCAATGCCTACCTAGATTTGATGATTGCTATAAACGACCAGATAAATTTATTCGAATATTATGATGTTGATTGTATTATGGAGTGTATGTTCCTGGCTACGCTGCCGGAGATGCAGCAGCAAAATATTGGCGAGAGCTTAGTGTGCTTGTCCGTGGATGTTGCCAATGCGCTGGGTAGTGGAGAAGATGTGAAAGTACCATTAGCCGATACTGGAGGTGATAGTATAATCCGTCATTACCTGGGCGTACCGAAGTTAGTGACTGCCGTCATGACTTGCAATTACGCGCAGATCATCGCGAGGAGGTGCCGCTTTAAGGTCTTTAAAAGGATCAATTACAGGAACTTTGGCTGGGATAACGTACCGTTCCGCGAGAGAATCGGGGATGAGCATCGTGACTTCACTGTAGTAGTCAAGAAAATAAAGAACTTGTACGATTCTTAAAGAAGATATCGCGATATCAAGAAAATTATATTTTATTTAGTATTTACGTGTGTTTAGCACGATTACGATAATATAATTTTGACCGAAGTTGTCAATTATTATCCTCGAAATTATCTTTGGAATTATTAATTTTGAACTTATCATCTTCGAAATTGTTATCTTCGACATTGTGATCATCTTCGACATTATTATCTTCGAAATTATTATCTTCGAAGTGATCCTAGAAATAATTATCTTTGAAATTGTTATCCTAGAAATTATTATCTTTGAAATTGTTATTCTATAAAGTGTTATCTCCGAAATTGTTATCTTTGGAAATATAGATCTCGAAATTATTATCCTTGAAATTATTATCCTTGAAATTATTATCCTTGAAATTATTATCCTTCAAATTATTATCTTTAGAATTATCATCGAAATGATTAAAATAACACCAATTGACCAAAATATATTCGCTATGCATTGCTATTGGAATCTCGTCGATTTATCAATCGACTTATCAATGAAAAGTGTAGAAATAAAACAATGAAATTTATACTTTTCTGCCTGGTTACTCGTCGTTTAAGCCACTTCATGAAGGAACGGAGATCAGGCACTCGCGCATTTGCATCAACATTTGCATTGTTGCGGCGCAACGCCGACGTAAAATAAATAAAGCAAATCGCCGAGAATTCCGGAATTCATAAAGTTCGCACGGAATCGCAGTTATTCTTTTCTGATTATTATTCATGGTCGTGATGAATAAGTCGCGTCCGTTCCTTCGGAACCAACATCTTTTTCTGTGAAATATCAGCGGAACGATGCCGCCGTAGAAACAAATTGGAAATATTTATACGCCGGGATTAAACACATTCTTCCTTTCCGAGAAACTTGCAGTTTCTCGATCCAGCCGTTTTGAAAGGTACGATGTTTCAATGCGCATACTTCTAAATTCACAATTTCGAAATTATCTGGTTTCTGTAGTTTCCGATTTTTAAGATTTCAATTTCTGAATTGTCCGATTTATAAATTCACGATTTTTAAGTCTTCTGATATCTAAATTAACAACTTTGAAATCATTTGGTTTCTAAATTTCCTGATTTTTAAGATTTCAATTTATAAATTCTTCGATTTTTATGTTATTTGATTTTTAAGATTGCAATTTATAAATTCTTTGATTTTTAAATTCACGATTTTTATGTCATTTGATTTTTAAATTTAGAATTTTGAAGTCATCTGATTCCTAAATGTTTTAATTTTTGAGATTCCGATTTCTAAATTCTTCGATTTTCGAATTTGTAATTTTTAATTTTTCAGATTATGGTACCTAAATGTTTCGATTTTTGAAATGCGATATCTTGATTGTTATTTCGGAACAGTTTGTATTCCAATCGGCGATCTATGGATTATTGTAGAGTGGTTTAAACGACGCCGTTATTAACACTGTCCGGAGGTTTGTCGTTTTCACGTTCGAACTAGCCAGCGGTTAATCGAACCTTGGTAATGTCCCGCGTACACGCGGAATTAGAAACGTATAATTCCAATCCAATTCGCCTGCCACGTTGAATTTCATTTACACCGGCGCGACGGCGGTTTTGGTGCGTCCGATTTGATTAGCAGTAACAATTCGGTTGACTGCAGTTTGTTTAGACGATTTAGATTCAATGGATTCAATCCGCGAAGCCGCTCCAAAGGGAAACCGAACGGTTCGCACGATTAGCACTTTTCTTTTCGTTATTAGCTATTGTTATTATCTTGTGTTATTATCCACAGCTTGGTTGTGTTAAATACAAATTGTCTACGTCGATCGCGACATACAAATACAATACTCTATAATATGACCGAATTTGGCTTCCGATGATTCCACCATTTTGCATTTGAATAATGATGTTTCGTCATAAATTTATAAAATTCTATTGCCATTATTAACAATTGATCTTACTTTTCGTAGATTATTATTAAAAGAACAGGATTTGGAACGACTTTATCGCCTAATAAATGCTCTGTGACGAAAGCTAACCCAAAATCGACAATTACTGTTTAGCAACGTACGCTTTCAAAATATGCAAATATCATAATTATACAAAGTTCTCGCTATTAATAATTGTGGCTTGTTAACAATTGTTGTTGTGATAAAATTGTTCGTAATTCATTGTAAATATATTGTCAACAATTGTTGCTGTAATAAAATTGTTCATAATTCATTGTAAATATAATGTTAATAATTTGTATCATTTGTCGTAGACAAATGTATACAAATTCTTGAGCAATTAATAAATTCTCAGTCTGCTTCATTGATAACAAATTTTGCAGTATGTTTTCAATTTCTTTAAAAATAAATATTGACGCAACGATAAAGAAATGTTCAGAATTTTATGAATATAATACGATGATAAATAAAAAGGGAAGTTTGTAAATACGGATATGTAGTTACAATAGAGGAATAATCAAAGTGGTGCACACATCCGATTGACTGCTGCGTTCTCACTGTAATTTCCGATCCGCGTCGCGATCTAGTGGATTAACAGAAGCTTGCGGTCTCGTGTTAAAACGGATATTAACAGACTGCAACTAAAATAATCAATTAAACCCCTTTAACAGAATTGCATGCAGACGTGAATCCTATTAGCGGCTTTGCTCAGCCTCTAATACATTCGTTATGTAACAGAGTTGCAATCATTGTAGAGAGGATAGCGAATTACATGTTTTTGAAAATCCATTGCTTGAATTTTGAATAATTTCCGTACACAGAAAATGGCATCAAATGGTATAAAATAGCATAAAATTGCCTAAAATTGCATAAAATGGGATAAAGTAGCATAAAATGGTGTAAAATGGCAGAAAATGGCAAGGAAAGCTAGTAGATCACTGTTTTTGGTCCCAATGGAAAGAGGAGACTTCATTCTATCAGATCATAGTCATTTCAATCGCTATGAAAAGTTTAAATTATGAGAGAAATGTGAATTTGAAAATAACCAAAAAATTACCATCTCTACTTAGAATGGGGGGTCTTAAAGATACAAAGGCACTAATACTGAATAATCCAAACGGCGCGAAAGCTAAGATTTCACCCTTTGAAATGTATCTAAGAACACCATTTTATAGTTTTTTTTGTTAACAAAGTTACGATATTTTGAATTTCAGGATTTCATTCGGAAGAGAATCCAAGGTGCTATACGATGGCAAACAAAAATCATAGATCAATATTTTCGGGCTCATTCGAAAGGGGAGACTTCGTTCGTTAAAATAATTGTGAACTAAACAATTTTTTGAACCACTCAGACGTATGCGAATATGAGAAATCGACAAGACGGAAACATTTGTATTTACAGTGCAGGGTATTAACGAAATAAAATTTATTAAACAGAAGAATTAAGATGCTACGAAACTGGAAACTTGGACTTTTAAAATGAGTCGAAGAACACCACCCTAAAAAATGTTCGCCTAGAATTCCACGACCTCAGAAATCACACTAACCTTGGACACTTTTTTTCAAAACTGCCATGAATTGGCAACAAAATATCGCAGATCAATGTTCTTGGACTCGTTGGAAAGGGAATACTTCGTTTCACAGAATCACGGTGATTTCGTACGCCGGAGAAACGTTTCGAACATATTAGAAGCACGCGAATTTGAAAAACGACCAACAATGTTCCATTTTCGCTTATCGCTCGAGTTCCATCGAACCATTTTTCGTTTCGTGCGATTTATGGTGTAGTGCCGGCAGTGCACAGAGCCAAAAATATTCGCGCCGAATCGGAAATGTGATTATCATGTTCGCGCGACCCCCAGCCGCCGAAATTCAATTGGTCCAGCAAGTTTCGGTTGATCCAGCAAATTAGAACTTGGTGAAATATCGTTGGCGCACTTGTAACAATGACACGGAGTCACTAGAGCTTCAGATGATCGCGATTAGGGCAAATTTCGCGGGAGTTAGACGATTACGCTAGTTCTGGCTCGTCGTCGACGGATAATAAGACGGATAATAAGAGCACGCTTCGCGACGGATAATTTACGATTTTTCGATGATTTTTAGCGGTGGTTGACGAGAATCGCCGGTACGAATGTCGGACAATTTTATTTCATACTTTTAATTGCTCCTGAACAAAATTTTCATCTCCTTTTTATTTTCTGCACAGTGAAACTGCCCCTTTAACAACGACATCCTGATGTTATTCCATTTTCTTGTATATTCAGCAAATTTATCAAATATTAAAATAATGTGTATAATAAAATTTGTACTTTTTATCCCCTTTTCCTATTTTTTTTTAGAGCGGAATAGCCCGTTTTTAATTGCGATATGTATATTTTACTCTATTTCTTTATGTGTTTTCAAAATTGTTTTGACATTAAAAAAATGTTTATAACAAAAATTAAATTTTTCACGCCATTCTTACCTTTTTCAGGGTGAAACTACCCCCTTAATAACGATGTCTAGACATTACCATATCTCCATGTTTATTTCTGAAATTTAACCGTATATTAACAAAATATTTGCAGTGAAAATTAAATGTTTTTATTTTTCGTAGTACGAAACTACCTCCTGAATAAATAAGGTATCTTATAGGTGTTTCCCTCTCTGCATAAATATTTCTACAATTTTATTGGATATTAAGAAATTACTTCCAGCGAAAATTAGATTTTGCACCCCTTTTTATTTTCTTTGAGATAGAACTTCCATATTTTTAAAATTGCACCAGATATTAAAAAAATTTAAGATAAAAATTTAAAGATATTAAAAAATTAAATTTCTTTCCTTCGTTTATATTTTTAAGGGTGAAACTATCCCCTCCTTGCTCGAATGATATATATTCGATATGTACTAAATGTTCAAAAATATGTTACAATAAAAATTGAATATGTTGTCATTTAAAACAATGCAGTCATATAATGTAACAAATATAAATTTTCTGTCTCGTGTAGAGTATGCTAATCAACATGACAATGAAAGAAATCGTATTGTAAGGGGTTAATTACGTCGGAGAATCTGTAAAATTTTTTCTCCGAGAAATTTATAAATAGCCCGAGGCTATAGGAAAATTAAAAACTTTATAATGAAGGGATCGAAATAGTTAAATTTTGTGGAAGGGTAATTATTCCTCAGTCGAAGTTTGGTTGTTGACAGGAACAGTGATTCTTCGAACGAAATTTCAATTCTTCACGAACTTTTGAATATCCTGTATGTTTTCTAATGTGCAACAACCATTAGAATCACAGTGTTTACATAGATACATATATCGATTTTCCAGTGAAATTCGTGATATTTAAAATAAGAATTGAAATATCATAAGCATTTTTAGAGTTGTTAATTATATTGTTCAATATTGTTGATAATCATATTTTATCGATTTATAATAGTAAATAATATAAATTATAGCAGTAGTAAATTCTAGCCAGACTACATAACATATGTTAATTTTATAGCAATTACAATTTGAATGCCACCAGTTAATGTTAGATTAATACGAATTTTGATTTCAGCAATGCTAATGCGAAAATTTACAGCAATTTGAATTTCGGTGATATTAAATAATATGTTACTAAGGAATTTTCAAAAAATGCAAAATGTCGAAGAAATTTCAGAATTGTTGTGTACTGTTGATAATCAAATTTCATCAATTTATATTGTCAATTGATTCTACAAAAAATTAAAATATACACGCGAATATTTACGCTAATTTCACGCACAAAATTCTCGACATATGTAAATAACAATTTCAATCGCCTCTCACTTCTCATGCAGCATCCGATCATTGAATACATTGATTTTCACTGCTCACGCATCATTCGATTCCGCAGTTATACCAATTATACAATTTTAATAAAAATAACCCCGAAAATATTAAATAACTAATTAAAAATTATTTCAATTACTTTTTTCATTCTTGATACATTAAATACATAACTTTCTTATTATTAAATAAATGAATTTCCTTATATATCAAGTATGGAATTGTTATGTGTACAGTAAATTTTCCCTAATTGATGCTCAGCTTAGAAACAAAAATGGACAATTTGGGAAGAGGAGATACAATTATTCGAGCTTTGCGGCTCGTTTTTATAGTTAACGATCGTCAACAACTACAAAAACGAGCCGCAAGGCCACGAAAGCATTCTTTTTGATAGGAAATTGCTGCTATATTTTTAGACATAATCATTTCAAATTTATATTTATTTATATGTAAAATAAAATTGGTATTCCAAAGATTTCTATGGAATTTCCATTGAAATAATCATCAATTATTAATAAATTGAAAATGAAATAAAATTTGAGACCATCTTCAACGAAAAATTTTAATTCTGACCAACGATGCCCTAAAATATTGGTAGCAAAATATATTTCCTAATATTAGCCATAATTTTTATTTATTTGCATTTAAAAAAAAGCAGCTTCAGTAACGTAAAAATTACTTGAAATTATAGTGCGGTAAATTTTGTTGGCACCTCAGAGTCGCCATTAGAGTGCAAAGGGTTAGCTTTTAAAATCAATCGGACGGCGGTCCCCATTAAAAAGGTACGTCAGCGGTGTCTGGCATTTTTCGAGCGTCATTTAAAAATGTTTATTGCTCCATGATATAGTAAAAAAATATACGGTTACGATCGCGAGAGTCTACAGAATCGTTCTACGAAAAATTCGTGCGAAAAATTCGTCACAAGTTACACCGGGAAAAATTCTCAAACGCGATAATTTGTCTGCTGAGAAAGAAACTCATCTCCCACCAATTCGAGTTTCAAACTGAAATCTTCGAAGAACCGACAACGAGATCGAGAAAAGATCGTCTCGCGACGTGTAAATGAGATCGGAATCTACGAGATAAAATTCATCGTCGGTTATCATCACGGCCGGAAGCGTGACCGCGGCCTAATAAGTGTCCTCGAGCGGGTGGTTTCGCTCACCTCTTGGAGCTCTGCGCGCCCATCGCGGCGATCACGGCCGATTGGCGGGAAATTCGAACGGGGTTCCAGCGCGTCCGCGGTGCGGCAACAGCAATCAACCGAATAATTTAAGGGTCCATCGAGATAACGGTAGGTTACGACGCGGATCGCGACTATATTTCCGTCATCGACGCGAACCTATCCGCTTAACGACCAGATTTCCCACGATGCGCAGCACGCACGCGTGCACAAATCGAGAGGACCGTTCGATACAGTCTTTTGTTCCACTGTCGCTATTAAAATAACGTGATTCCGCGAACGGCACCGAGACAGGAGCGTAATAGAAACACCGATACCGAACCGGCCGCGGCCGGCCGATCGTCACCGATTTTTCGATTTCCCCCTAGCTCCCGTGGACCCCCGTGGACCCCCATGAAACCAATATGGCTGCCGCGAAATAATGGGACTGTAGCCGAGATACGGGCGGCTCTCGCGATACCCTGTACGCGTTTTATGCGAAATCAACTTTAAATTCGTCGCGCCCTGCCAGCCGAGAATCATTCTCCCCGACGTGAAACAATTCGCTCGATTCCATTCGAAACGAGATTAGTTTTTTGGTTGATGCGCGCACCGGGACGAACATGAATTCTTCTGGAAATTTGGCGGTACGTCATGCGGCCAGAATATGCCGTGAAATATGATCGCCACGTATCTTTCTTTTGGTAAATTCTAACGTTTTCGTAGAATTTTTAGTCCGTTCTTTTCTATTTACCAGGTTTTATTCGTCGATTGTTATTTATGTATTTAACGTTGTTTTTATGTTGTATGGATTTTAGTACGGTTATTTGATGCAGCAATGGCTCGAATGATTCTCAAAGCTAATTTAATAAATAATAATCGTGTTAAAGGACGTGAGGGATATGTTTGTCAGAGAAATATGAAGAATATTATCAATAAGATACTCACCCATTTAGTTGTAAAATCCACTTTATGCACGGAAATGTGTGGGGGATAGTGCATTGACCACATTTACGTACTTTGTTAATCTTCACTGTACACCACATGTTTAAAAATTTCATACGTTACAGACAAGGTGTCATGCACACTAGAAAATTAAAACGGCCGTCACGGTTAAATTACTTACTATTTCGGGTCCGAAAAATTAGTAAATATTCTTCAGACGTTCTAAAGTAAAGGTGAACAGCGTTTTTCTTAAAAATATCACTGTAAAAAAAAATCCGGAAAGTTCTCGCTTCGTGATTTGTTCAATACTTCGAACGCGGCTCGAGTCCGTCCCGACCATCTGTCAAAGCCTCTTTCTGCGGGCTCTCGAACTTCGCGCCGTCACCTCCCATTGGTCAGTGATTTCCGTTAATAAATCGTAAACAAAGACGCAGATTGCATTTTCGCAAAGGAAAAAGTTACTTCAAATGACCTCAGCTACCCCTCATTTTCGGCTGTTAGAATAATTTGTGGAACACCCTGTATATTTAAATCATTTATATATATTTTATTGAACATTTATTAGTTAAATATCTCGAAGTTCGAAAAATCGGCAAAATTAGCCCAAAAGTGATCAAAAGTAGCTCCCTCAGATAAGAAAGTTAAACAACGAAAGTTTTTTACTTCGTTTTGTCATTCCAAGTATGTAATAGCAAAATTGTAACATTATCTATTATACAGGTCCCTCTATGATCTAAAAAAAAATTCAAATCGTCTACTCTAATTTTAAAAAAGTTAAAATAGCACCTTGAAAAGTGTTCGAATATCAGTGGGAGTCACTGTATACATATAGCTGATGGCCGGTCTCGGCGACCAAGGGTTGTATTCGCGAGGCATTTTCACGCCCGGCATCTTTTTCGCCGGCATTGTTCGTCCTTGACGAATACGAGTTCTCTGTTCTTCAGCAAGGGCGAAATAAAGAGCCCTCCCAAGCATTGGCGGATTAATGCGTACTGGTGCCCGAGGCGCGATACAAAATTGAAATCCCTAATACGCTATGACACGCTATGACAAATAGAGCGATTATTAAAAAAAGTTTTATTTGAAAATAAAAACTTTATTTATGGCATTGAGAAATTAATTTCAATAACAGCTTTTCTGGACTTTTGCTAGTGCACAGTCGAATGCATGTGTAGATTTCAGCTAGCGACTTGCGTTCATTTGTCGCATATGCATTGCATTTATATCATTTTACTACATGAAATAATATCACGTTGTTCGTTTCAACAGACAGCTGTTATATTATGTATAAAAAAATAAAATACTACTAATTTATCAATATGTAATTTAATCAAAGTAATACATGTTTGCTGGCTTTAAATGGACTTACATCATTTTCATAATTAATCAATTGTAATAATCATTTAATTTCAATTATGAAATTTTAAATATCATTCGAAATATATTTTCTATTAATCCATATAATTTTGTTTATTAATAATTACAATAAATAAAATAGGAGTCTCGTTTCTTATTTTGAACGTTAAATATATTTATATATTGTTAAACTTAAAATAAGATATTGTTATTATTTATTTACTCTCTTTATGTGGCGGTGTTTTGAAATAGTCATGATGCACAGGCGTTACATAATGTAATAACTGTTTCATATCCTTATATTTTTCGTATGTAACAGATCTCTCGGCATCGCTATACAAAGATGACATTTGAAAACATTAATTCCACTTGGATATCTCCCGCATCACTATACCTGCAGGAAAATTCTTCATACCATCGAATGCCCCCTTTCATGCTAAACAACTTTTGTAGGAACATGTTTTCGATAACTTCACCCTGTAAATATATCCAATAACAAAGGTACTGTAAATAACCAGGCCCTAATTAGTCCCCGTAGGTTCTGCTTTCCCTTGCAAATCATAATTTTCATCAAGGCTCGGTGCGAGCCTGTTTACGATGGTTCCTTCAATTGACTCATTTCCACTAGCTCGGCCTAATCCGCCGCTGTTCTTTTTCTTTTAATTTAACCGAACGAACCGATCCTTGTAAAATCCGTATGACACGACCGGTCATCGCAGGTACACGTGCTTACCTGATAGCCGGCCGCGGTGGCTAATGATTTTCCACGGGAGACGTTTTCATACCTGGCGCATTTTTTTTCGGGTAGTATCCTTTTGTCATTGTTCGTCTTTGCTGATTAGGACGTTCTGTCCTTTAGCAAGGACAGTATAAATACCCTGCCGATGTCAACGGAAACACTCATTCTGTGATCAGTGCAGCAGTGATCAGTGCGAAGACCTCGGCGAATTTTCTCAGTTAATTTTCCCAGTGAAGTATAGTGAGAATTTCTTAGTGAACTAAAATGGAATGGTACGTACATTTTTGCTATATTCTTCCGCGAACATTCTTCAGTCACTTGTTTTGACTAATGTTTTCCGTGTGTCGGGTATAAGAAAGACAATTTATTTTTACGAATTTAAATATTTATAAATAAAATATATTTTTCATCGAGATATGAGTCAACCTCTATTTTGGCCGGATACGGAGAATTCTCCCTAATTGACGCTCGGATAGTGCACGAAGATGGACTAGTTGGGAAGTGGAGATACGATTATTCAAATTTGTAAATTGAAATCTTGAAAATTAGAAAATTTAAATACTAGATAATTTAAAAAATGTACATTTATATATATAGAAATCGGAGAACTTAAAAATCGTGAATTTGTAAATCAAAGAATTTAGAAATTAAAATGATAAGATTTAGAAAATTTGGGAAGCAGATGATTTAAAAATTTGTAAATTTAAGAGTCGGAAATCTTAAAAAGCGTAAATGCAGAAATCAAACAATTCAGAAATTGAAACGGTAAGAACTAGAACATTTAGAAACCAGTTGATAACAATTAAAATTTCAGAAAACTGAAAAATCGTGAATTTATAAATCAAAGAATTTAGAAATTGAAATCTTAAAAATTTGATCATATAGAAATCAGCTGACTTCGAAATTGTAAATTTATAAATCAGAGAATTTAAAAACCGTCAATTTGATTTGAATTGGAATTGGAATCTTAAAAATCAGAAACTACAGAAACCAGATAATTTCGAAATTATGAATTTAGAAGTATGCGCATTGAAACATCGTACCATTCGAAACGGATGGATCGAGAAATTGCAAGTTTTTCGGAACGGAAAAATGTGTTTAATCCTGGCGTATAGATATTTCCAATCTATTCGCTTATAAAAACGAGTCGTCTACAAAGTTGTCGATTCACCGATAACTATAAAAACGAGCCGCGAGGCTCGAGTAATCGTGTCTCCTCTTCCCAGATTGTCCATTTCTGTGCGTAATCCGAGCTTCAGTTAGGAAGACATTACTGTATCACCAAACGTTTCTGGAAACTTGATTCGATTAAAGCTTCCGTCGTTTAATATACCGTTTAATATTACGTGCATACTAATTAATTGTTTCTTTTCGTTCAGTTCCAGAACTAATACTGAATCCTGCATTGAGTGGGGCTCCATAGAAGGTGGAGAAATCGAGTTCGAGTCTCTGACGGAGGATACTTTGGAGGGAGCATTACAAGTAATAAGGAAAAGCTTTTTCCCCAACGAGAGCATCTGCAAAGCCGTAAATCTGATATCGGCGCCTTGTAGCGTCAGAGCGCTCGAGGAGCTCTGTGTGGAAATTGCTAAAGACGGTGTCAGCATTGTTGCAGTCGACGTCAAGACTGGGGAAGTTGTTGGTGTTGTTCTCAATAAAATTAAGATATTGAGAGATCATCCGATGCCGAGAGATCCTGTAACTAACCCGCGACGTCCGTGTGGGCGCCCACCGTTTCGTCGACATCGCCCGGTCCTCTGGCGACCTTGCCAAAAGAGTTGGCTTGAAAGATTCAAGGATAATTGCGTACATCACCGGGCCAGGGGCTACGTAGATTTTCTGATTGCTATACACAGCAAGATAAATTTATTCAAATATTATAATATTGATTGTATTATGGAGTTGATGTTCCTGGCTACGCTGCCGGAGATGCAGCAGCGAAAAATTGGCGAGGGCTTAGTGTCCGTGTCCGTGGAGGTTGCCAATGCGCTGAATAATGGACAGCAAGTGAAAGTACCGATATCTGACACTGGAATTAATAGCGTGATCCATAATTTTCTGAGCATACCGAAGTTAGTGACTGCAATCATGACTTCCAATTACGCGCAGATCATCGCGAGGAGGTGCCGCTTAAAGGTCTTGGAAAGGATTAATTACAGGGGCTTTCGTTATAGTGACGTATCGTTCCGCAAGAGAATAGGGAAGGAGCATCGTGACTTCACTGTTGTAGCCAAGAAAATAAAGAACTAATCGACGGTTCAGAAGATATCGCAATGTCAAGAAAATTATATTTTATTTAGTATTTGCTTGTATTTAACAGGATTTCTATAATTTCGACCGAAATTGTCAATTATTATCTTCGAAATTATCATCTTTGAAATTATTAATTCTGAAATTATCATTTTCGAAATTGTTATCTTCAAAATTGTTATCTTCGACATTGATATCTTCGAAATCATTATCTTCGAAATTACTATCTTCGAAATTATTACCTTCGAAATTATCCCAGAAATTATTCTAGAAATTATTATTTTTGAAATTGTTATCCTAGAAATTACTATCTTTGTAATTGTTATTCTAGAAAGTGTTGTCTCCGAAATTGTTGTCTTTGGAAATATAATTCTCGAAATTATTATCTTTGAAATTATTATCCTTGAAATTATTGTCATTAAAATTATCATCGAAATGATTGAAATAACACCAATTGGCTAAAATATATTCGCTATGCAATCTCGTCGATGTAACACTTATCAATGAAAAGTGTAGAAACAAAACAATGAAATTTATACTTTTCTGCCAGGTTTCTCGTCGTTTCAGCCACTTCATGAAGGAACGGAGATCAGGCACTCGCGATCGGGCACTAATACTAAATAATCCAAACGGCGCGAAAGCGAAGATTTCACCCTTTGAAATGTATCTAAGAACACCATTCTACAGTTTTTTTTGTTAACAAAGTTACGGTATTTTGAATTTCAGAATTTCATTCGGAAGAGAATCCAAGGTGCTATACGATGGCAAACAAAAATCATAGATCAATACTTTCGGGCTCATTCGAAAGGGGAGACTTCGTTCGTTAAAATAATTGTGATTGCGTTTGCCAAACAATTTTTTGAACCACTCAGATCTATGCGAATATGAGAAATCGACAGGACGGAACCATTTTTATTTACAGTGCAGGGTATTAACGAAATAAAATTTATAAAACAGGAGAATTAAGATGCTACGAAACTGGGAAATTGGACTTCTAAAATGAGTAGAAAAACACCACCCTACGATATTTTTTAACGAAGTTATGGTATTCTGAATTTCGAAAAATGTTCGCCTAGAATTCCACGACCTCAGAAATCACATTAATCTTGTATACTTTTTTTCAAAACTGCTATAAATTTGCAACAAAGTATCGCAGATCAACGTTCTTGGATTCGTTGGAAAGGGAATACTTCGTTCCACAGAATCACGGTGATTTCATACGCCGGAGAAACGTTTCGAACTTATCAGAAGCACGCGAATTTGAAAAATGACCAACAAAGTTTCATTTTCGCTTATCGCTCGAGTTCCATCGAACCATTTTTCGTTTCGTGCGATTTATGGTATAGTGCCGGCCGTGCGTAGAGCCAAAAATATTCGCGCTGAGTCGGAAATGTGATTATCATGTTCGCGCGACCTTTACGAAGGCGGCTGGCCACCCCCGGCCGCCGAAATTCAATTGGTCCAGCAAGTTTCGGTTGATCCAGCGAATCAGAATTTGGTGAAATATCGTTGGCGCACTTGTAACAATGACACGGAGTCACTACAGCTTCAGATGATCGCGATTAGGGCAAATTTCGCAGGAGTTAAACGATTACGCTGATTCTGGCTCGTGAGCACGCGTCGCGACGGATAATTTACGATTTTTCGATGATTTTTATGTCGAAATTATGAATGTCGGACAATTTTATTTCATAATTTTAATTGCTCCTGAACAAAAAATTTTCATCCCCTTTTTATTTTCTGCACGGTGAAACTGCCCCTTTAACAACGACATCCTGGTGTTATCCCATTTTCTTGTATATTTTGCAAATTTATCAGGTATTAAAATAATGCGTATAATAAAATTTGAACTTTTTATCCCCTTTACCTATTTTCTTTTAGAGCGGAACAGCCCCTTTTTAATTGCGATATGTAGATGTTACCCTATTTTTGTATATGTTATCAAAATTCTCATGACATTAAAAAGCTGTTTATAACATAAATTAAATTTTTCATGCCTTCCTTACTTTCTTCAGGGTGAAACTACCGCCTTAATAACGATGTCTAGATATTACCTATCTCCATGTTTATTTCTAAAATTTTATCGTATATTAATAAAATATTTGCAGTGAAAATTAAATGTTTCATCCCTTTTTATTTTTCGTAGTACGAAACTACCCCCTGAATGAATGTGGTATCTTGTAGATGTTTCCCTCTCTGCATAATTATTTCTACAATTTTATTGGATATTAAGAAATTACTTCCAGCGAAAATTAGATTTTGCACCCCTTTTTATTTTCTTTGAGATAGAACTTCCATATTTTTAAAATTGCACCTGATATTAAAAAAATTTAAGATAAAAATTTAAAGATATTAAAAAATTGAATTTCTTTCCTTCGTTTATATTTTTAAGGGTAAAACTATCCCCTCCTTGCTCGAATGATATATATTCGATATGTACTAAATGTTCAAAAATATGTTACAATAAAAATTGAATATGTTGTCATTTAAAACAATGCAGTCATATAATGTAACAAATATAAATTTTCTGTCTCGTGTAGAATTTATTAACGACAGAGTATGCTAATCAACATGACAATGAAAGAAATCGTATTTCAAGGGGTTAATTACGTCGGAGAATCTGTAAAATTTTTTCTCCGAGGAATTTATAAATAGCCCGAGGCTATAGGAAAATTAAAAACTTTATAATGAAGGGATCGAAATAGTTAAATTTTGTGGAAGGGTAATTATTCCTCAGTCGAAGTTTGGTTGTTGACAGGAACAGTGATTCTTCGAACGAAATTTCAATTCTTCACGAACTTTTGAATATCCTGTATGTTTTCTAATGTGCAACAACCATTAGAATCACAGTGTTTACATAGATACATATATCGATTTTCCAGTGAAATTCGTGATATTTAAAATAAGAATTGAAATATCATAAGCATTTTTAGAGTTGTTAATTATATTGTTCAATATTGTTGATAATCATATTTTATCGATTTATAATAGTAAATAATATAAATTATAGCAGTAGTAAATTCTAGCCAGACTACATAACATATGTTAATTTTATAGCAATTACAATTTGAATGCCACCAGTTAATGTTAGATTAATACGAATTTTGATTTCAGCAATGCTAATGCGAAAATTTACAGCAATTTGAATTTCGGTGATATTAAATAATATGTTACTAAGGAATTTTCAAAAAATGCAAAATGTCGAAGAAATTTCAGAATTGTTGTGTACTGTTGATAATCAAATTTCATCAATTTATATTGTCAATTGATTCTACAAAAAATTAAAATATACACGCGAATATTTACGCTAATTTCACGCACAAAATTCTCGACATATGTAAATAACAATTTCAATCGCCTCTCACTTCTCATGCAGCATCCGATCATTGAATACATTGATTTTCACTGCTCACGCATCATTCGATTCCGCAGTTATACCAATTATACAATTTTAATAAAAATAACCCCGAAAATATTAAATAACTAATTAAAAATTATTTCAATTACTTTTTTCATTCTTGATACATTAAATACATAACTTTCTTATTATTAAATAAATGAATTTCCTTATATATCAAGTATGGAATTGTTATGTGTACAGTAAATTTTCCCTAATTGATGCTCAGCTTAGAAACAAAAATGGACAATTTGGGAAGAGGAGATACAATTATTCGAGCTTTGCGGCTCGTTTTTATAGTTAACGATCGTCAACAACTACAAAAACGAGCCGCAAGGCCACGAAAGCATTCTTTTTGATAGGAAATTGCTGCTATATTTTTAGACATAATCATTTCAAATTTATATTTATTTATATGTAAAATAAAATTGGTATTCCAAAGATTTCTATGGAATTTCCATTGAAATAATCATCAATTATTAATAAATTGAAAATGAAATAAAATTTGAGACCATCTTCAACGAAAAATTTTAATTCTGACCAACGATGCCCTAAAATATTGGTAGCAAAATATATTTCCTAATATTAGCCATAATTTTTATTTATTTGCATTTAAAAAAAAGCAGCTTCAGTAACGTAAAAATTACTTGAAATTATAGTGCGGTAAATTTTGTTGGCACCTCAGAGTCGCCATTAGAGTGCAAAGGGTTAGCTTTTAAAATCAATCGGACGGCGGTCCCCATTAAAAAGGTACGTCAGCGGTGTCTGGCATTTTTCGAGCGTCATTTAAAAATGTTTATTGCTCCATGATATAGTAAAAAAATATACGGTTACGATCGCGAGAGTCTACAGAATCGTTCTACGAAAAATTCGTGCGAAAAATTCGTCACAAGTTACACCGGGAAAAATTCTCAAACGCGATAATTTGTCTGCTGAGAAAGAAACTCATCTCCCACCAATTCGAGTTTCAAACTGAAATCTTCGAAGAACCGACAACGAGATCGAGAAAAGATCGTCTCGCGACGTGTAAATGAGATCGGAATCTACGAGATAAAATTCATCGTCGGTTATCATCACGGCCGGAAGCGTGACCGCGGCCTAATAAGTGTCCTCGAGCGGGTGGTTTCGCTCACCTCTTGGAGCTCTGCGCGCCCATCGCGGCGATCACGGCCGATTGGCGGGAAATTCGAACGGGGTTCCAGCGCGTCCGCGGTGCGGCAACAGCAATCAACCGAATAATTTAAGGGTCCATCGAGATAACGGTAGGTTACGACGCGGATCGCGACTATATTTCCGTCATCGACGCGAACCTATCCGCTTAACGACCAGATTTCCCACGATGCGCAGCACGCACGCGTGCACAAATCGAGAGGACCGTTCGATACAGTCTTTTGTTCCACTGTCGCTATTAAAATAACGTGATTCCGCGAACGGCACCGAGACAGGAGCGTAATAGAAACACCGATACCGAACCGGCCGCGGCCGGCCGATCGTCACCGATTTTTCGATTTCCCCCTAGCTCCCGTGGACCCCCGTGGACCCCCATGAAACCAATATGGCTGCCGCGAAATAATGGGACTGTAGCCGAGATACGGGCGGCTCTCGCGATACCCTGTACGCGTTTTATGCGAAATCAACTTTAAATTCGTCGCGCCCTGCCAGCCGAGAATCATTCTCCCCGACGTGAAACAATTCGCTCGATTCCATTCGAAACGAGATTAGTTTTTTGGTTGATGCGCGCACCGGGACGAACATGAATTCTTCTGGAAATTTGGCGGTACGTCATGCGGCCAGAATATGCCGTGAAATATGATCGCCACGTATCTTTCTTTTGGTAAATTCTAACGTTTTCGTAGAATTTTTAGTCCGTTCTTTTCTATTTACCAGGTTTTATTCGTCGATTGTTATTTATGTATTTAACGTTGTTTTTATGTTGTATGGATTTTAGTACGGTTATTTGATGCAGCAATGGCTCGAATGATTCTCAAAGCTAATTTAATAAATAATAATCGTGTTAAAGGACGTGAGGGATATGTTTGTCAGAGAAATATGAAGAATATTATCAATAAGATACTCACCCATTTAGTTGTAAAATCCACTTTATGCACGGAAATGTGTGGGGGATAGTGCATTGACCACATTTACGTACTTTGTTAATCTTCACTGTACACCACATGTTTAAAAATTTCATACGTTACAGACAAGGTGTCATGCACACTAGAAAATTAAAACGGCCGTCACGGTTAAATTACTTACTATTTCGGGTCCGAAAAATTAGTAAATATTCTTCAGACGTTCTAAAGTAAAGGTGAACAGCGTTTTTCTTAAAAATATCACTGTAAAAAAAAATCCGGAAAGTTCTCGCTTCGTGATTTGTTCAATACTTCGAACGCGGCTCGAGTCCGTCCCGACCATCTGTCAAAGCCTCTTTCTGCGGGCTCTCGAACTTCGCGCCGTCACCTCCCATTGGTCAGTGATTTCCGTTAATAAATCGTAAACAAAGACGCAGATTGCATTTTCGCAAAGGAAAAAGTTACTTCAAATGACCTCAGCTACCCCTCATTTTCGGCTGTTAGAATAATTTGTGGAACACCCTGTATATTTAAATCATTTATATATATTTTATTGAACATTTATTAGTTAAATATCTCGAAGTTCGAAAAATCGGCAAAATTAGCCCAAAAGTGATCAAAAGTAGCTCCCTCAGATAAGAAAGTTAAACAACGAAAGTTTTTTACTTCGTTTTGTCATTCCAAGTATGTAATAGCAAAATTGTAACATTATCTATTATACAGGTCCCTCTATGATCTAAAAAAAAATTCAAATCGTCTACTCTAATTTTAAAAAAGTTAAAATAGCACCTTGAAAAGTGTTCGAATATCAGTGGGAGTCACTGTATACATATAGCTGATGGCCGGTCTCGGCGACCAAGGGTTGTATTCGCGAGGCATTTTCACGCCCGGCATCTTTTTCGCCGGCATTGTTCGTCCTTGACGAATACGAGTTCTCTGTTCTTCAGCAAGGGCGAAATAAAGAGCCCTCCCAAGCATTGGCGGATTAATGCGTACTGGTGCCCGAGGCGCGATACAAAATTGAAATCCCTAATACGCTATGACACGCTATGACAAATAGAGCGATTATTAAAAAAAGTTTTATTTGAAAATAAAAACTTTATTTATGGCATTGAGAAATTAATTTCAATAACAGCTTTTCTGGACTTTTGCTAGTGCACAGTCGAATGCATGTGTAGATTTCAGCTAGCGACTTGCGTTCATTTGTCGCATATGCATTGCATTTATATCATTTTACTACATGAAATAATATCACGTTGTTCGTTTCAACAGACAGCTGTTATATTATGTATAAAAAAATAAAATACTACTAATTTATCAATATGTAATTTAATCAAAGTAATACATGTTTGCTGGCTTTAAATGGACTTACATCATTTTCATAATTAATCAATTGTAATAATCATTTAATTTCAATTATGAAATTTTAAATATCATTCGAAATATATTTTCTATTAATCCATATAATTTTGTTTATTAATAATTACAATAAATAAAATAGGAGTCTCGTTTCTTATTTTGAACGTTAAATATATTTATATATTGTTAAACTTAAAATAAGATATTGTTATTATTTATTTACTCTCTTTATGTGGCGGTGTTTTGAAATAGTCATGATGCACAGGCGTTACATAATGTAATAACTGTTTCATATCCTTATATTTTTCGTATGTAACAGATCTCTCGGCATCGCTATACAAAGATGACATTTGAAAACATTAATTCCACTTGGATATCTCCCGCATCACTATACCTGCAGGAAAATTCTTCATACCATCGAATGCCCCCTTTCATGCTAAACAACTTTTGTAGGAACATGTTTTCGATAACTTCACCCTGTAAATATATCCAATAACAAAGGTACTGTAAATAACCAGGCCCTAATTAGTCCCCGTAGGTTCTGCTTTCCCTTGCAAATCATAATTTTCATCAAGGCTCGGTGCGAGCCTGTTTACGATGGTTCCTTCAATTGACTCATTTCCACTAGCTCGGCCTAATCCGCCGCTGTTCTTTTTCTTTTAATTTAACCGAACGAACCGATCCTTGTAAAATCCGTATGACACGACCGGTCATCGCAGGTACACGTGCTTACCTGATAGCCGGCCGCGGTGGCTAATGATTTTCCACGGGAGACGTTTTCATACCTGGCGCATTTTTTTTCGGGTAGTATCCTTTTGTCATTGTTCGTCTTTGCTGATTAGGACGTTCTGTCCTTTAGCAAGGACAGTATAAATACCCTGCCGATGTCAACGGAAACACTCATTCTGTGATCAGTGCAGCAGTGATCAGTGCGAAGACCTCGGCGAATTTTCTCAGTTAATTTTCCCAGTGAAGTATAGTGAGAATTTCTTAGTGAACTAAAATGGAATGGTACGTACATTTTTGCTATATTCTTCCGCGAACATTCTTCAGTCACTTGTTTTGACTAATGTTTTCCGTGTGTCGGGTATAAGAAAGACAATTTATTTTTACGAATTTAAATATTTATAAATAAAATATATTTTTCATCGAGATATGAGTCAACCTCTATTTTGGCCGGATACGGAGAATTCTCCCTAATTGACGCTCGGATAGTGCACGAAGATGGACTAGTTGGGAAGTGGAGATACGATTATTCAAATTTGTAAATTGAAATCTTGAAAATTAGAAAATTTAAATACTAGATAATTTAAAAAATGTACATTTATATATATAGAAATCGGAGAACTTAAAAATCGTGAATTTGTAAATCAAAGAATTTAGAAATTAAAATGATAAGATTTAGAAAATTTGGGAAGCAGATGATTTAAAAATTTGTAAATTTAAGAGTCGGAAATCTTAAAAAGCGTAAATGCAGAAATCAAACAATTCAGAAATTGAAACGGTAAGAACTAGAACATTTAGAAACCAGTTGATAACAATTAAAATTTCAGAAAACTGAAAAATCGTGAATTTATAAATCAAAGAATTTAGAAATTGAAATCTTAAAAATTTGATCATATAGAAATCAGCTGACTTCGAAATTGTAAATTTATAAATCAGAGAATTTAAAAACCGTCAATTTGATTTGAATTGGAATTGGAATCTTAAAAATCAGAAACTACAGAAACCAGATAATTTCGAAATTATGAATTTAGAAGTATGCGCATTGAAACATCGTACCATTCGAAACGGATGGATCGAGAAATTGCAAGTTTTTCGGAACGGAAAAATGTGTTTAATCCTGGCGTATAGATATTTCCAATCTATTCGCTTATAAAAACGAGTCGTCTACAAAGTTGTCGATTCACCGATAACTATAAAAACGAGCCGCGAGGCTCGAGTAATCGTGTCTCCTCTTCCCAGATTGTCCATTTCTGTGCGTAATCCGAGCTTCAGTTAGGAAGACATTACTGTATCACCAAACGTTTCTGGAAACTTGATTCGATTAAAGCTTCCGTCGTTTAATATACCGTTTAATATTACGTGCATACTAATTAATTGTTTCTTTTCGTTCAGTTCCAGAACTAATACTGAATCCTGCATTGAGTGGGGCTCCATAGAAGGTGGAGAAATCGAGTTCGAGTCTCTGACGGAGGATACTTTGGAGGGAGCATTACAAGTAATAAGGAAAAGCTTTTTCCCCAACGAGAGCATCTGCAAAGCCGTAAATCTGATATCGGCGCCTTGTAGCGTCAGAGCGCTCGAGGAGCTCTGTGTGGAAATTGCTAAAGACGGTGTCAGCATTGTTGCAGTCGACGTCAAGACTGGGGAAGTTGTTGGTGTTGTTCTCAATAAAATTAAGATATTGAGAGATCATCCGATGCCGAGAGATCCTGTAACTAACCCGCGACGTCCGTGTGGGCGCCCACCGTTTCGTCGACATCGCCCGGTCCTCTGGCGACCTTGCCAAAAGAGTTGGCTTGAAAGATTCAAGGATAATTGCGTACATCACCGGGCCAGGGGCTACGTAGATTTTCTGATTGCTATACACAGCAAGATAAATTTATTCAAATATTATAATATTGATTGTATTATGGAGTTGATGTTCCTGGCTACGCTGCCGGAGATGCAGCAGCGAAAAATTGGCGAGGGCTTAGTGTCCGTGTCCGTGGAGGTTGCCAATGCGCTGAATAATGGACAGCAAGTGAAAGTACCGATATCTGACACTGGAATTAATAGCGTGATCCATAATTTTCTGAGCATACCGAAGTTAGTGACTGCAATCATGACTTCCAATTACGCGCAGATCATCGCGAGGAGGTGCCGCTTAAAGGTCTTGGAAAGGATTAATTACAGGGGCTTTCGTTATAGTGACGTATCGTTCCGCAAGAGAATAGGGAAGGAGCATCGTGACTTCACTGTTGTAGCCAAGAAAATAAAGAACTAATCGACGGTTCAGAAGATATCGCAATGTCAAGAAAATTATATTTTATTTAGTATTTGCTTGTATTTAACAGGATTTCTATAATTTCGACCGAAATTGTCAATTATTATCTTCGAAATTATCATCTTTGAAATTATTAATTCTGAAATTATCATTTTCGAAATTGTTATCTTCAAAATTGTTATCTTCGACATTGATATCTTCGAAATCATTATCTTCGAAATTACTATCTTCGAAATTATTACCTTCGAAATTATCCCAGAAATTATTCTAGAAATTATTATTTTTGAAATTGTTATCCTAGAAATTACTATCTTTGTAATTGTTATTCTAGAAAGTGTTGTCTCCGAAATTGTTGTCTTTGGAAATATAATTCTCGAAATTATTATCTTTGAAATTATTATCCTTGAAATTATTGTCATTAAAATTATCATCGAAATGATTGAAATAACACCAATTGGCTAAAATATATTCGCTATGCAATCTCGTCGATGTAACACTTATCAATGAAAAGTGTAGAAACAAAACAATGAAATTTATACTTTTCTGCCAGGTTTCTCGTCGTTTCAGCCACTTCATGAAGGAACGGAGATCAGGCACTCGCGATCGGGCACTAATACTAAATAATCCAAACGGCGCGAAAGCGAAGATTTCACCCTTTGAAATGTATCTAAGAACACCATTCTACAGTTTTTTTTGTTAACAAAGTTACGGTATTTTGAATTTCAGAATTTCATTCGGAAGAGAATCCAAGGTGCTATACGATGGCAAACAAAAATCATAGATCAATACTTTCGGGCTCATTCGAAAGGGGAGACTTCGTTCGTTAAAATAATTGTGATTGCGTTTGCCAAACAATTTTTTGAACCACTCAGATCTATGCGAATATGAGAAATCGACAGGACGGAACCATTTTTATTTACAGTGCAGGGTATTAACGAAATAAAATTTATAAAACAGGAGAATTAAGATGCTACGAAACTGGGAAATTGGACTTCTAAAATGAGTAGAAAAACACCACCCTACGATATTTTTTAACGAAGTTATGGTATTCTGAATTTCGAAAAATGTTCGCCTAGAATTCCACGACCTCAGAAATCACATTAATCTTGTATACTTTTTTTCAAAACTGCTATAAATTTGCAACAAAGTATCGCAGATCAACGTTCTTGGATTCGTTGGAAAGGGAATACTTCGTTCCACAGAATCACGGTGATTTCATACGCCGGAGAAACGTTTCGAACTTATCAGAAGCACGCGAATTTGAAAAATGACCAACAAAGTTTCATTTTCGCTTATCGCTCGAGTTCCATCGAACCATTTTTCGTTTCGTGCGATTTATGGTATAGTGCCGGCCGTGCGTAGAGCCAAAAATATTCGCGCTGAGTCGGAAATGTGATTATCATGTTCGCGCGACCTTTACGAAGGCGGCTGGCCACCCCCGGCCGCCGAAATTCAATTGGTCCAGCAAGTTTCGGTTGATCCAGCGAATCAGAATTTGGTGAAATATCGTTGGCGCACTTGTAACAATGACACGGAGTCACTACAGCTTCAGATGATCGCGATTAGGGCAAATTTCGCAGGAGTTAAACGATTACGCTGATTCTGGCTCGTGAGCACGCGTCGCGACGGATAATTTACGATTTTTCGATGATTTTTATGTCGAAATTATGAATGTCGGACAATTTTATTTCATAATTTTAATTGCTCCTGAACAAAAAATTTTCATCCCCTTTTTATTTTCTGCACGGTGAAACTGCCCCTTTAACAACGACATCCTGATGTTACCCCTTTTTCTTGTATATTTTGCAAATTTATCAGGTATTAAAATAATGCGTATAATAAAATTTGAACTTTTTATCCCCTTTACCTATTTTCTTTTAGAGCGGAACAGCCCCTTTTTAATTGCGATATGTAGATGTTACCCTATTTTTGTATATGTTATCAAAATTCTCATGACATTAAAAAGCTGTTTATAACATAAATTAAATTTTTCATGCCTTCCTTACTTTCTTCAGGGTGAAACTACCGCCTTAATAACGATGTCTAGATATTACCTATCTCCATGTTTATTTCTAAAATTTTACCGTATATTAATAAAATATTTGCAGTGAAAATTAAATGTTTCATCCCTTTTTATTTTTCGTAGTACGAAACTACCCCCTGAATGAATGTGGTATCTTGTAGATGTTTCCCTCTCTGCATAATTATTTCTACAATTTTATTGGATATTAAGAAATTACTTCCAGCGAAAATTAGATTTCGCACCCCTTTTTATTTTCTTTGAGATAGAACTTCCATATTTTTAAAATTGCACCAGATATTAAAAAAATTTAAGATAAAAATTTAAAGATATTAAAAAATTGAATTTCTTTCCTTCGTTTATATTTTTAAGGGTAAAACTATCCCCTCCTTGCTCGAATGATATATATTCGATATGTACTAAATATTCAAAAATATGTTACAATAAAAATTGAATATGTTGACATTTAAAACAATGCAGTCATATAATGTAACAAATATAAATTTTCTGTCTCGTGTAGAATTTATTAACGACAGAGTATGCTAATCAACATGACAATGAAAGAAATCGTATTTCAAGGGGTTAATTACGTCGGAGAATCTGTAAAATTTTTTCTCCGAGGAATTTATAAATAGCCCGAGGCTATACGAATATTAAAAACTTTATAATGAAGGGATCGGAATAGTTGAATTTTGTGGAAGGGTAATTATTCCTCAGACGAAGTTTGGTTGTTGACAGGAACAGCGATTCTTCGAACGAAATTTAAAATAAAAATTGAAATATCATAAGAATTTTATATTGTTCAACATTGTTGATAATCATATTTTATCAATTTATAATGGTAAATAATATAAATTATAACAATAGTAAGTTCTAGCCAGACCACATAGCTTATGTTAATTTTATAGCAATTACAATTTGAACGACACCAGTTAATGTTAGATTAATACGAATTTTAATTTCAGCAATGCTAATGCGAAAATTTACAGCAATTTGAATTTCGATGATATTAAATGATATGTTATTAAGGAATTTCAATAAAAGCAAAATGTCGAAGAATTTTCAGAGTTGTTGTATACTGTTGATAATCAAATTTCATCAATTTATATTGTCAATTGATTGTACAAAAAATTAAAATATACACGCGAATATTTACGCTAATTTCACGCACTATATTCTCGACATATGTAAATAACAATCTCAATCGCCTCTCACTTCTCAATCATCAGCCGATCATTGAATACATTGATTTTCACTTCTCTCGCATCATTCGATTCCGCAGTTATATCAATTATACAATTTTAATAAAAATAATCCCGAAAATATTATATAACTAATTAAAAATTGTTTCAATTATTGTTTTCATTCGTGATACACTAAATACGTAGCTTTCTCGTTATTAAATAAATGAATTTCCTTGTATATCAATTATGGAATTTATATACATCCATATTTCGGTTTCGTGAAATACTAAATAGAATTGATTCTCATATTATACAATAATTGAATTTTCGAACGTGATAATTATGGCATGGAACTCTTCGGAATTATAGCTGTGTTTGATTATTGAAGCACATTAGCGAGCCGAGAGATGACCAAGCAATATTAATTATGATTTCGAAAGTTTTCTTTTCGAAAGAAAATTACTGCTATATTTTTAGACACAATTTTTTTAACTTTATATTTATGTATATATGTACAAGAAAACTTTAATTCTGAAGATTTCTACTTAATTACCAATGAAATAATTATCAATTATGAATGATTTGAAAATTAAATAAACATTGAGACAATCTTTAACAAAAATGTACGTGTACATATCCATTTATTACTAATGATTTTATTCTCCACGATCTTCATGAAACTTCTTTGAAAATAGGTTTTAATAATTATTTCATATAAGTTCGTAACTAAAATAAATATTATAATTAAAATAAATATATTTATTTATGGAAAATGTTTTCTGTTCTTGATTTTCACGTAACTTCAACCAATGTAATATTTAATTATCATTACACATAAATTCAATTTAAATGAATGTTGAAATAATCGTAAGAATAATACGCGGTTGTATTTGTTTATAGAAGGTGATTTTCTCTCGTTAATTTTCATCGAACTGCAGAGGAAATAATAATAATAATAATAATTATTATGAACAAATTTCATTAAAATGGTTCCCAATTATTAAAAGGAGAATACGTTCGATAATGAATTTCTCCTGACGAATTGCACAGAGATTATTACAACAACAAATGTATATTTTATATAGACATGTAAAATCAGTGGCCTAATCGAAGCTTATCAAACATTCACGAAACCAGTACGAAATAATCCTTGCGCTGATAGCTGGCTCATTATCAATCCATCAAATCCATAATCCCCTATGCAACAAATACGACGTGAACTCGAAAGTCGATCATTCTCTTTCTCGTCGATCAATACCGTTGAGAGTTTCGCAAAATTTTCCGCGAAAATCTCGCATCAAACATAATTCCGCTATTCGAGTTTAGTTAAATGTGAATTCGAGCCGAATGATTTCGCACGATCCATCAAATGATAAATGTCGTCGACTGTAGAAATACTATACATTAAAAAATCACAGCAGAAGCTCAATGATTGTAAGAATCGTTGTAATACATGGCAGAATTCCGATACATGCAAAATACAATTAAGAAGAAAATGATAGAAATATTAGAAACTTGACGAAATACAATAATCAAATATAAAGATAGTAAAATGTAGAAACTATATAAATTCAGTAATCAAATGTAGATATATTCAAATATGGATACTATTTATTATATATTACTATATATATTATATTTATTATATTATTATATTATAATATAGATTATTAATATACAACAAATATAAAATTTACTGAATTTTTGAATTCATGTAGCTTCTACATTTTAGTATTTTTATATTTGGCTATATGTATAAACAATATAAATAGAGCATACGTAATAAATAAAGAAATATTAAAAATATAAAAACTGCACGAATGTAATAATCAAATATAGAAATACTAAAGCCATAGAAACCACTAAAATGCAACTGGCGAATATAGAAACACTAAAATATAGAAACTACGTAAATGGAATAGTCAAATACACAAGAACTAAAAATTTAAAAATTATGAAAGATGCAAAATAGGGGAAAACTATAAAAAAAGACCGGTGTAAGTTGTGATTACGAAAAATATAGAGTCTACAGAAAATGCAATAGTCAAATATACAAGTACTAGAAATTTAAAAATTGTAAGATATGTAAACTGGGGGAAAACTATAAAAAATACCCGCTGTAAATCGTGGTAGTACTAATATAAATGACAAATAAAATTAATAACTAATTACCAATGATCAAATATAGAAATACCAAAAATTTTAGAAAGTGTAGAAGATATAAAATAGGCGGGGAATATAACAAACAATATTATAAATGATAAAATTATCGTTATCATCATTTTACACTTTTAAACATTACACGAAGCAAAATTGTGTAACTTAACAAAAAAAAAATTATTGTGTGTGTATTATACTATTTTCTATATTTAATATACATATAATTGGGTTGATGGTTTTAATCAATCATCTTCTCCTAATAGCATGTAATTACAGTCGCATTACAATATTCATCATACTCCAATCACAATCACAAATGGCGAGTTCTAATTACATTACAGCCAATATCGTATAATATTATATGTACATAGTCACCTTGTCACCGTCCACTCACCACAAACCACATCCAGTCTCTCACGAAATCAATATTAGCTTATAAGAAATTTATATTTCGACAACAGGAAACAATAATACCTCTCATCATATTAGTTTATGTCAATTTAACAGCAATTTGAATTTTAACGACACTAATTAATGTTAGGATAATATGAATTTTAAGTTCGAGAATATAATATTTTAATATATATAATAACATATATAATAATAATTTAATAATATTTTTTGTACAGAACTTCAACTCTCATGCTATTAAATAATATTTTTTGTTCAGGTATTAAAGCTCCAATAATATTGAACGGAATTATAATAACATCGATACGAATTTTATATTAAATTTATGGGATATATGATGCTCAATGTTATATTTTCATATGATATTGTTTAAAATTGTCTCATATTGTTCTTTTTAACAATGTTTGTTATATGACGTACAATGATTATTTATTGATATCACATTTATGAGGAATTTAGATATCAATAATTACTATCGCATAAATAACGATAACTAGATTGTTGCATCATTAAAATATTTGAATAATACAACGAGGAACTCAAATTTCCATGATTTTAAATAATGTTTAATTTATTAGGAATTCCAGGATCAATAACATTATACACAATGTAATCGTACTAAACCATTCTTATTAGGTTAATGCATAATTTAATACGGTAATAATGTATTAAATGCTGCAGCAATAAAAAAATATAAAAAATGTAAATTTGATAATATTATTAATTATATATATTTTATATATAAATATATATATATATAATTAATAAAATATTATTAAATTAACATTTTTTATATTTTATAATATATAATTATAATTATGTATATATATATATATATATATATATATATATATATATATATATATATATATATATATTATACTGTATATTATACTAAATTATTATATCGTGTATTATATAGTATAATTAAATACATTTATACTGTATATCATACTAAAAACTGTACATTATATATAATATAATGTAATACATTAAATACTATTTCTAGTATTTTACATAATTGCCAAAAGCTGAGTAATTAAATTATGTTACGTTCGCTATCAGCATAGTTATATTTATTGTATTTATTGCATTAAATACATTGTATCATCTTACGCGACATGATGAAAATGCCGCCAAAGTGAAGGCATCAATTCTCTAAATATCATGCTATGTGCTATAATTTTAAATAATTATATTCAGAACATTAATATGACGTTCTTTATGCTGCGGGCGAACGTGTTAAGCAATGATCCAAACGCCACGGGTTGAAATGACCTCGACGGTCCATAAACCAAAAATAATATTCTTCGTAATTGATCGCATTTTTTAATTCGAATCTTAACCGTTAGAAGCGATACGCAATTTCAATCCGTTCCTTTTAACGCTGCCAAAAACCTGTTCCCAGTCACGTCCCACCAAAATTGATATTCCCCGCCGTCGCCACAAATTTCCAATAAACTCGCCGCACCAACAGCGCCGCCGAAACCGAAGAAGGAAAACTCGATCGACACTCGCGTGTTTCCCGGTAACGAATCGTCGCTTTCGCCACTCCAACCACGAGTGCAAACACTACGTGGCTGCATCACCGACACCTTTAGGTGCTGGATCGGGGTGGGGTGGGGGGTCGTCGTTGGTGTTCGCTAAAGGTTGCCTCTGTGTTGTAAATAAACGGCGCGACCCGATCGTACTGAAGATAGAAGCCAATCATCCAGCAGGATTTCTGGTTTCCTTTAGTTCCGTCCCCCTCCACCGCTTTCTTCCGTACCTTATGGAGCATAGCAGTACTATCCCCCCCCCCAAAAAAAATTTGCCGGAAAGCGATATTCGGAGTACGTATAGACTAACGGTCGTAAGACGTTGCCCGCGACCATCGAAACCGTCTTCCGACGGTTAATCCGATACATGGAGTTGCGAAATTTCAGCGACACGGTTGTTTTTATGTTTCTGGTCTCCTGACTTCTGCGAACGGCGGATTACGATCGCCGGATATCCATCTCGGTGGACGTAGAATAAAGCAGACCCGATTTTCTGAAGCTTCGCAGATTATGGTATTCGGAAATAAAAGAATTTCGTAGCTTGCTTTCAAGAGCCTTTTAGAGTGTAACGTACGGAGAATCTTCCCACGAATTTTTTATATTCCCTCCTGAAGGCATACGCCAGGCTGGCGCCAGCCAGCCGGGGATTCATTTGTATATCGCGAGTCGAGTACCTCCGAGAGAGTACGACGACGAACATTTCTGGAGTCGGACCACATAGGATCATCCCCACTACCATTTTTCCACAGAAAAACTGACTATATAAAGGGCCCAAACGCGACCGGGAATTGGGCTAGTTTCGAGTCATTCGTCGACGCGGAAACATTAGTAACATCGAGTTTCAATTCTTCTTCCGCGAAAACTTACTTACAGTTGTAAAACCCAACGCGTAATAATTTAGTTTTTACCAGTTTTCTTTGGTTTCAAGTTTAATCATTTCCACCTCCTGTTTCAAACCAGTAGTTGGTATAACCCACCAAGATATATCTTAACCGCTCGAGGTATATCTTTATTTCTTTTCTAACCCTAATATCAATTTCTCCAAACACCTTATCCTAATTTTAAAGGTAGCTACCCGTGTCGAAATAAACATCGGCTGGTCTACGCACCTCATCCAAAAATTCCAATTACATGCAACCTCCGGCCACCCAAACTGCCTGGCCCTCGGCTCGTAACAAGAGCATGATAAGACGAGTAGTATTGTGGTCATTTAATCCTGAGATAGTAGCGTCTGAAAGCAGAGGAACTTAAATATTTTTGATAAATTATTTTCGTTTAATTTTAAATAGAATCGTACGTGTTTTGATGAAGGGCGAAGAAACGAATCCAACAAGTATAATGATTGAATACTTTCGATTGTTTAACCTCGATATGTTTGCGTTTGAAAGTTGATTACTTAATGTTTCGGACACGATATTGTTACAAGAATTATATCTCTTTTTTAATGTTTATGATAATATTGTTACGGCGACTTGTCCAAATCAAGTGGCTGTAATGTGAAACAGCCCTGTTGTGAACACCTCCTTAAAGAATAATAGAAGAGAGGGGTTGCCACGGAGGTGTGTTATCAACGGACAATCGAAGAGTCGGGATCGGACCGTCGAGCGGTCCAAAGATCTCAAACATAATTGAATTGAGTTGTATTATAATTTATGTACTTTATTGTAAATAAAATGCCGCGACGCGAAAGAAATGCAGTAATTCGCAACAATATTATTGAATCAATTGTTTTCTCATATAATAAAGCACTCCTTAAAGTAAGTAGAAACATAAATTTTGTTTATTTATTGCACATGTCCTTTTGTATAATAAGCGATAAACAAGATAGTGACGAAATTTAACGTCACAAAAATAATCGGACAGTCCGTAGGTATAGGTGAACTAGTTTTTATCGATGGTATTATGGATAAAATGAAATATTTGGACATTTTTTAAAGAAAATTTAATTACAAGTGTTATAAATATGGGTGTACGTACAGTTTTAAGTTTTATTAGGACAGTGATCCTAAACACAAGGTCAGAATTGTACAGGAATATTTGTTAAACAATTGTCCAAAAGTACTGCATCCTTCTCCTCAATCGCCTGATTTAAATCCAATTAAAAATTTATGGGATCAACTGGACCACAAAATTCGTACAATACTTACAAAGACAACAACAAAGATAAAACAACGTTTGTTAGACGAATGGAAACGAATTTCGTCGGATTATTTAAATAAAGTCATCTGTAACATGCCCAAGCGATTACATGAAGTAATAAAACAAAAGGGTCAACCGACAAAATATTAATATTATGATAACGTGATTAAAAAGATTTTCATTTTATATAAAATTAATGTAATTCATTCACTGTCCGAATATTTTTGTGACGTTAAATTTCCTCACAATCTTGTTCATCGCTTATTATACAAAAGAACATGTGCAATAAATAAACAAAATTTATGTTTCTACTTACTTTGTATGAGAAAACAATTGATTCAATAATACTATCATAAACAATAAAAAGGAGCAATTGTTCTTGTATCAATATCGTGTCCGAATATTAATGCGAGTCACTGTATATATTCATTATACTCGTTGCATTTGTCTTTCGATGCTCTACAAGAATATCGGTAACAATATACAGAGTGTTGTATAAAAGTGTGCTGGAAACAGGAGTAGTCCTCAGGAGTAGTATCTTTTTTTCAGATACAAATATCAAGCGGATTACGAAAAAAAACCGAAAAAATGGACGTCGGATCTGTTGTACATACGAAAACCACACAATGGAGCGATAGAAAAAGACATATCCCTAGTTAACAATACATATGTAACAATAATTTAAACAATATTTATAATTGATTATGTTTTTCTTATTACATTGTCTATAATCATATTGTTCATAACTGATAATATTCTTTATTACTACTTTAGACAATATATTTGTACTACGTGACCTATAATATTATTTAAAAAAAATTGGTTAAGTAAACATTTTTATCACAATTAAATACAAAAATTACTTAACACGAAGATCGTCGTATGAAATTTTATATTCCAATCATATAATTGTAGTCAAAAATCGTAGGCAAATATTGTAGCTAAAATAGAAAAATATTGACATCCACAAAAAATAAGTACTTGGTCAATGAAAATATATAAAGTAAAATGTACAACTAAAATGTTTAGAATAAAATGTTCAAACAAACTGTTCGATAAACATGCTTAAAATAAAATGTTCAACTAAAATGTGTAAAATAAAGTATTCACAACCAATATGTTTAAAATGAAGTGTTCAAAATAAAATGTTCAACTAAAATTAACATCTACGAAAAATAAGTTCGAAACAATGCTTGTGTACGTCGATAGCGTCTGGTGTCGCATTTCGTATCGACAGCGCATTCAAATTCAGGAAACCTCGAAAACATGAAAACAACGATTTTCATAAAAGTCGCACGAAGTTGTGGATTGTGGCCAACTCTTTGAGCGAAAAGTGCGACGTGTGGCGTCGGGTGTCATCTGTCGAAGGAACGTGCAAACGTCGGAATACAAAAATTCTCCCCTCCACACTCTCGCCGATCCCATCGCACACTCTAACCGCCATTTCTGGCGCGGCTCCTATCGGGTCCCTTATTTCGTCGACGAAAAAATGGGGAGGTGGGTGAACTGGAAGAATGCAGTCTCAAGCCTCCGCGACCTAACCCAGTGAAATGAATTGGAGGATCGTGCCCCGACCGTGAAAATCGACGCCAGAAAAATATTTTCCTGGCCTTCGTGCTCCGGGCAACGAACGATGCCGATCTTTTGCGTAAGCCGCTTTCAGATATCTCGCAGAGTCGCTGAGATCGCTCGGTCCCCGAAAAATTCCGTTGGAAAAGTCGTTCGCCCATCGATAGCAAAGATTTCTCGCAGACGGAAGTGGTCACGATTTTTTTTCTTGCGGATTTTAGGGTCGAAGGTTTAGGTTAGGTGGACGGGTTTTTATGGAGCTTGGTGGATGGCGTATGAAATGGAGGGTTCGGGGTGTAGTGAAAAAAAAAGATTGCAAATTGAATTGATATTTTATATTGCTAGTAATAATAAAATTTTTTATTTCATTAAAAAATCATTCAAATAATTCGACAAATTATTTATTTATTATTGCAAATGATAAAAAAAATATTTATTATGCAAATAAAATGTTATTTTTCATTTGGGTTTTAGAGAGGGACGAAAAGATTTAGAATACTATTTGCGCTGATATACATATGTATACTTAGTGAATAAATTTAGGATAATGTAAATTAAAGGGTTGGAACTTGAGTTCCAATATATCAATTACTAAAGAATTGAATTTGTATTACAAAGTTTCAATTATTTAAATCTCAAAATTTTAATTTTTTTAATTTTAATTTAAATATTAAGTTACACTTCTGCTTATGTCTACATGCTCCTATGTATTCAATAAATAGATTTTGGCTAGATTTTCTTTCTAATGTAAATTAAGGGTTGTTGACCAAGGTGATAATTACTGAAGGGGTGAATTCGGAGTGCATAGTTAATATTTAAAATAATTTCGAAATATTGATGAGTATTGATTTATTTTTGTCAATAGATTTAAGCTAGAACTCCATTTCCTTATAAATTTAAAGGTCCAGGGTTAATGACTGACGTGTATTAGTTACTGCTGAAGTAAATTTGGGGTGTAAGGTGAGTATTTTAAATTACTGTAAAATATTCACGAATGCTGATTTCAGTCAATAAAGGTCCGGCTTCCCTTTTCGATGTGAATGGAATGGTCGAGGGTTAATGACCGATTGATCGTGGGCAAAGTGAACATTTACAATCATTCCGGAATATTTCTGCATGCCGACGTATTTTTATAAAATCGACTTAGACCAGGTTTGCTAATACATTTCTATTAAATACGTTAAATAAATTTAAGTTAGCTTTCCTTTATTTTCTGAATCAGGGCGCCGAAGCTTGATGATAAAGATATCAACTATTGAAAGGGTGATTTTGAGGTGCAAAATTGACAGTTAAGATTATTCTAAGACACTCCCTGCGCTCTGATAATATTTTCTTGTCTACACGTATTCTGTAAGCAAGGGTTCGAGGTTCCCCTCTTGTACACAAGTTACCCAAAGGGGTGAGTTTGGGGTGCAAAGTTGGCAGTTTGTATTATTTTGGAAAGTTTGTTGATACTAATATTATTTATGTCATGTAAATTTCGGCTGGGTTCTCCTCTTTTTAATGTAAATCAGCTGGTTGCGGGGCGGTGTTGTACATCTAATTTACAGTAGGGACGAATTTTGGGGTGGAAAATTCACATAATTTTCGGAAGCTCGCAGATACTTACATATCTTTATTATGTAAGTTCATGTTGTACTTCCCTTTTAATATAAATCGGGGGATTGAGGGTTGAAGCTTCAAATGTTGATTGCCGAAAGGGTGAATTAGGGGTAGAAAGACTACGGTCTAAACTATTCCAAGATATTTCTTCGTTCTTAGAAAAATTAATTGACTAAATGTGTCGTAAATTAGCTTCCCAATATGCGTGCAAGGGTTGAGTGCGGTATGTTTAAGGCATCAGTTACTAGAAGGGTGAATTTAGGGTGCGAGGGTTTACGTAGTTTCCGAGGAGGTCGTAGACTCTATTTTTATGCGGGTACGTTTATGTGGTAGCCAGTAATTTTCATGACGTTGTAATGACCAGAACTATAATTCTAGGCAATCATAGGTCTGTTGAAGCTGGTGATACTTCTGATTCTAACCGCATTCCTGTTCTCTCTCGCTGCCGTAACACGGTTGATGGAGCTGACTGTCATCGTAATGTATCCGGTGCCCATTTTCGTGCTCAGACTATTTTCGAGAGTAGTCGTGAGTACATGTATAAAGGCAAATCTTACTTTCTGAAACATTCGCTCTTCCCATAAATCATCTTAATATTATGCTAATTTCTTAACATAACATTGGCTATTAACTTTTTAGTTACTCTAACAAGTAATTTACGTGGTCAGCATTAGTAAAATTAAGAAATTATTAATCACTGTCTCGAAACCATTTTTATGCAAAATAATCGAATATTCTTGGTAGTTGATTGTGATAATTTTTCAGCATTTTGCTAGTGGTTTTTCGGTTGATTTAGTAACTTCTGCGGTCGTCGTTAAAAAATTTAATATAAATTATATTATTCATAATCACTAAACCATTTTTATGCAAACTTCTGGTCAAAATATTTTAAAAGTTGATGGACAATTTTGTCGTGCCTCGCTAGTGACTTTTCAGTTTACCTAGTAACTTCTGTGATCGACGTTAATAAAGTAAATAATAAAATGAATTGCACACTACGAACGTGGTCCAAAAGTATCAATAACGTCGGGGTAATTATACATACTCGATCAGCAACAAGCGGTCCGAAAGCGTTCGTTGCTCGCTTTTTATTTAAACATTCGCGCTGGTGTCGACCCCGTGTATTTTCTCGCGGCATAAGCGCCCAGGAAAATGGAAAACTGTCATCGTGACTGAGGGAAGTCTGGTGAAATATTAGGTTATTACGCGATTTGGTAATCCCATATCGTCCCAGAATCCGTCGCGCGAGTAATTCGGTGAAATTAGATCAGCCATTATGCCGATCCGCAAAATTCCATCTTAAGAGAGATATTTCGGGCATTCGAAGGGATCATTAAACTCTCTAATTGTAAGTCGGCTTCATCAAAAACATCACTGACTTCTAATTTTTCTGAAATTTTAATTTCTATAATATTTTCAGACGCGTTTATAAATTCATTTCAAAAGGACATTCTATTTAAGCGTTTCAAATAAAATGTTTCACTAAAATGTTTAACTAAAATGATCATCTAAAATAATCACACACACACACACACAACTAAAATGTTTACAATTAAATGTTTGAAATGAATCATTCGTCTAAAATGTTTGAAATGTCTTTCTACCCCTAATTCACCCTTTCGGCAATCAACATTTGAAGCTTCAACCCTCAATCCCCCGATTTATATTAAAAGGGAAGTACAACATGAACTTACATAATAAAGATATGTAAGTATCTGCGAGCTTCCGAAAATTATGTGAATTTTCCACCCCAAAATTCGTCCCTACTGTAAATTAGATGTACAACACCGCCCCGCAACCAGCTGATTTACATTAAAAAGAGGAGAACCCAGCCGAAATTTACATGACATAAATAATATTAGTATCAACAAACTTTCCAAAATAATACAAACTGCCAACTTTGCACCCCAAACTCACCCCTTTGGGTAACTTGTGTACAAGAGGGGAACCTCGAACCCTTGCTTACAGAATACGTGTAGACAAGAAAATATTATCAGAGCGCAGGGAGTGTCTTAGAATAATCTTAACTGTCAATTTTGCACCTCAAAATCACCCTTTCAATAGTTGATATCTTTATCATCAAGCTTCGGCGCCCTGATTCAGAAAATAAAGGAAAGCTAACTTAAATTTATTTAACGTATTTAATAGAAATGTATTAGCAAACCTGGTCTAAGTCGATTTTATAAAAATACGTCGGCATGCAGAAATATTCCGGAATGATTGTAAATGTTCACTTTGCCCACGATCAATCGGTCATTAACCCTCGACCATTCCATTCACATCGAAAAGGGAAGCCGGACCTTTATTGACTGAAATCAGCATTCGTGAATATTTCACAGTAATTTAAAATACTCACCTTACACCCCAAATTTACTTCAGCAGTAACTAATACACGTCAGTCATTAACCCTGGACCTTTAAATTTATAAGGAAATGGAGTTCTAGCTTAAATCTATTGACAAAAATAAATCAATACTCATCAATATTTCGAAATTATTTTAAATATTAACTATGCACTCCGAATTCACCCCTTCAGTAATTATCACCTTGGTCAACAACCCTTAATTTACATTAGAAAGAAAATCTAGCCAAAATCTATTTATTGAATACATAGGAGCATGTAGACATAAGCAGAAGTGTAACTTAATATTTAAATTAAAATTAAAAAAATTAAAATTTTGAGATTTAAATAATTGAAACTTTGTAATACAAATTCAATTCTTTAGTAATTGATATATTGGAACTCAAGTTCCAACCCTTTAATTTACATTATCCTAAATTTATTCACTAAGTATACATATGTATATCAGCGCAAATAGTATTCTAAATCTTTTCGTCCCTCTCTAAAACCCAAATGAAAAATAACATTTTATTTGCATAATAAATATTTTTTTTATCATTTGCAATAATAAATAAATAATTTGTCGAATTATTTGAATGATTTTTTAATGAAATAAAAAATTTTATTATTACTAGCAATATAAAATATCAATTCAATTTGCAATCTTTTTTTTTCACTACACCCCGAACCCTCCATTTCATACGCCATCCACCAAGCTCCATAAAAACCCGTCCACCTAACCTAAACCTTCGACCCTAAAATCCGCAAGAAAAAAAATCGTGACCACTTCCGTCTGCGAGAAATCTTTGCTATCGATGGGCGAACGACTTTTCCAACGGAATTTTTCGGGGACCGAGCGATCTCAGCGACTCTGCGAGATATCTGGAAGCGGCTTACGCAAAAGATCGGCATCGTTCGTTGCCCGGAGCACGAAGGCCAGGAAAATATTTTTCTGGCGTCGATTTTCACGGTCGGGGCACGATCCTCCAATTCATTTCACTGGGTTAGGTCGCGGAGGCTTGAGACTGCATTCTTCCAGTTCACCCACCTCCCCATTTTTTCGTCGACGAAATAAGGGACCCGATAGGAGCCGCGCCAGAAATGGCGGTTAGAGTGTGCGATGGGATCGGCGAGAGTGTGGAGGGGAGAATTTTTGTATTCCGACGTTTGCACGTTCCTTCGACAGATGACACCCGACGCCACACGTCGCACTTTTCGCTCAAAGAGTTGGCCACAATCCACAACTTCGTGCGACTTTTATGAAAATCGGTGTTTTCATGTTTTCGAGGTTTCCTGAATTTGAATGCGCTGTCGATACGAAATGCGACACCAGACGCTATCGACGTACACAAGCATTGTTTCGAACTTATTTTTCGTAGATGTTAATTTTAGTTGAACATTTTATTTTGAACACTTCATTTTAAACATATTGGTTGTGAATACTTTATTTTACACATTTTAGTTGAACATTTTATTTTAAGCATGTTTATCGAACAGTTTGTTTGAACATTTTATTCTAAACATTTTAGTTGTACATTTTACTTTATATATTTTCATTGACCAAGTACTTATTTTTTGTGGATGTCAATATTTTTCTATTTTAGCTACAATATTTGCCTACGATTTTTTACTACAATTATATGATTGGAATATAAAATTTCATACGACGATCTTCGTGTTAAGTAATTTTTGTATTTAATTGTGATAAAAATGTTTACTTAACCAATTTTTTTTAAATAATATTATAGGTCACGTAGTACAAATATATTGTCTAAAGTAGTAATAAAGAATATTATCAGTTATGAACAATATGATTATAGACAATGTAATAAGAAAAACATAATCAATTATAAATATTGTTTAAATTATTGTTACATATGTATTGTTAACTAGGGATATGTCTTTTTCTATCGCTCCATTGTGTGGTTTTCGTATGTACAACAGATCCGACGTCCATTTTTTCGGTTTTTTTTCGTAATCCGCTTGATATTTGTATCTGAAAAAAAGATACTACTCCTGAGGACTACTCCTGTTTCCAGCACACTTTTATACAACACTCTGTATATTGTTACCGATATTCTTGTAGAGCATCGAAAGACAAATGCAACGAGTATAATGAATATATACAGTGACTCGCATTAATATTCGGACACGATATTGATACAAGAACAATTGCTCCTTTTTATTGTTTATGATAGTATTATTGAATCAATTGTTTTCTCATACAAAGTAAGTAGAAACATAAATTTTGTTTATTTATTGCACATGTTCTTTTGTATAATAAGCGATGAACAAGATTGTGAGGAAATTTAACGTCACAAAAATATTCGGACAGTGAATGAATTACATTAATTTTATATAAAATGAAAATCTTTTTAATCACGTTATCATAATATTAATATTTTGTCGGTTGACCCTTTTGTTTTATTACTTCATGTAATCGCTTGGGCATGTTACAGATGACTTTATTTAAATAATCCGACGAAATTCGTTTCCATTCGTCTAACAAACGTTGTTTTATCTTTGTTGTTGTCTTTGTAAGTATTGTACGAATTTTGTGGTCCAGTTGATCCCATAAATTTTTAATTGGATTTAAATCAGGCGATTGAGGAGAAGGATGCAGTACTTTTGGACAATTGTTTAACAAATATTCCTGTACAATTCTGACCTTGTGTTTAGGATCACTGTCCTAATAAAACTTAAAACTGTACGTACACCCATATTTATAACACTTGTAATTAAATTTTCTTTAAAAAATGTCCAAATATTTCATTTTATCCATAATACCATCGATAAAAACTAGTTCACCTATACCTACGGACTGTCCGATTATTTTTGTGACGTTAAATTTCGTCACTATCTTGTTTATCGCTTATTATACAAAAGGACATGTGCAATAAATAAACAAAATTTATGTTTCTACTTACTTTAAGGAGTGCTTTATTATATGAGAAAACAATTGATTCAATAATATTGTTGCGAATTACTGCATTTCTTTCGCGTCGCGGCATTTTATTTACAATAAAGTACATAAACTATAATACAACTCAATTCAATTATGTTTGAGATCTTTGGACCGCTCGACGGTCCGATCCCGACTCTTCGATTGTCCGTTGATAACACACCTCCGTGGCAACCCCTCTCTTCTATTATTCTTTAAGGAGGTGTTCACAACAGGGCTGTTTCACATTACAGCCACTTGATTTGGACAAGTCGCCGTAACAATATTATCATAAACATTAAAAAAGAGATATAATTCTTGTAACAATATCGTGTCCGAAACATTAAGTAATCAACTTTCAAACGCAAACATATCGAGGTTAAACAATCGAAAGTATTCAATCATTATACTTGTTGGATTCGTTTCTTCGCCCTTCATCAAAACACGTACGATTCTATTTAAAATTAAACGAAAATAATTTATCAAAAATATTTAAGTTCCTCTGCTTTCAGACGCTACTATCTCAGGATTAAATGACCACAATACTACTCGTCTTATCATGCTCTTGTTACGAGCCGAGGGCCAGGCAGTTTGGGTGGCCGGAGGTTGCATGTAATTGGAATTTTTGGATGAGGTGCGTAGACCAGCCGATGTTTATTTCGACACGGGTAGCTACCTTTAAAATTAGGATAAGGTGTTTGGAGAAATTGATATTAGGGTTAGAAAAGAAATAAAGATATACCTCGAGCGGTTAAGATATATCTTGGTGGGTTATACCAACTACTGGTTTGAAACAGGAGGTGGAAATGATTAAACTTGAAACCAAAGAAAACTGGTAAAAACTAAATTATTACGCGTTGGGTTTTACAACTGTAAGTAAGTTTTCGCGGAAGAAGAATTGAAACTCGATGTTACTAATGTTTCCGCGTCGACGAATGACTCGAAACTAGCCCAATTCCCGGTCGCGTTTGGGCCCTTTATATAGTCAGTTTTTCTGTGGAAAAATGGTAGTGGGGATGATCCTATGTGGTCCGACTCCAGAAATGTTCGTCGTCGTACTCTCTCGGAGGTACTCGACTCGCGATATACAAATGAATCCCCGGCTGGCTGGCGCCAGCCTGGCGTATGCCTTCAGGAGGGAATATAAAAAATTCGTGGGAAGATTCTCCGTACGTTACACTCTAAAAGGCTCTTGAAAGCAAGCTACGAAATTCTTTTATTTCCGAATACCATAATCTGCGAAGCTTCAGAAAATCGGGTCTGCTTTATTCTACGTCCACCGAGATGGATATCCGGCGATCGTAATCCGCCGTTCGCAGAAGTCAGGAGACCAGAAACATAAAAACAACCGTGTCGCTGAAATTTCGCAACTCCATGTATCGGATTAACCGTCGGAAGACGGTTTCGATGGTCGCGGGCAACGTCTTACGACCGTTAGTCTATACGTACTCCGAATATCGCTTTCCGGCAAATTTTTTTGGGGGGGGGGGGATAGTACTGCTATGCTCCATAAGGTACGGAAGAAAGCGGTGGAGGGGGACGGAACTAAAGGAAACCAGAAATCCTGCTGGATGATTGGCTTCTATCTTCAGTACGATCGGGTCGCGCCGTTTATTTACAACACAGAGGCAACCTTTAGCGAACACCAACGACGACCCCCCACCCCACCCCGATCCAGCACCTAAAGGTGTCGGTGATGCAGCCACGTAGTGTTTGCACTCGTGGTTGGAGTGGCGAAAGCGACGATTCGTTACCGGGAAACACGCGAGTGTCGATCGAGTTTTCCTTCTTCGGTTTCGGCGGCGCTGTTGGTGCGGCGAGTTTATTGGAAATTTGTGGCGACGGCGGGGAATATCAATTTTGGTGGGACGTGACTGGGAACAGGTTTTTGGCAGCGTTAAAAGGAACGCATTGAAATTGCGTATCGCTTCTAACGGTTAAGATTCGAATTAAAAAATGCGATCAATTACGAAGAATATTATTTTTGGTTTATGGACCGTCGAGGTCATTTCAACCCGTGGCGTTTGGATCATTGCTTAACACGTTCGCCCGCAGCATAAAGAACGTCATATTAATGTTCTGAATATAATTATTTAAAATTATAGCACATAGCATGATATTTAGAGAATTGATGCCTTCACTTTGGCGGCATTTTCATCATGTCGCGTAAGATGATACAATGTATTTAATGCAATAAATACAATAAATATAACTATGCTGATAGCGAACGTAACATAATTTAATTACTCAGCTTTTGGCAATTATGTAAAATACTAGAAATAGTATTTAATGTATTACATTATATTATATATAATGTACAGTTTTTAGTATGATATACAGTATAAATGTATTTAATTATACTATATAATACACGATATAATAATTTAGTATAATATACAGTATAATATATATATATATATATACATAATTATAATTATATATTATAAAATATAAAAAATGTTAATTTAATAATATTTTATTAATTATATATATATATTTATATATAAAATATATATAATTAATAATATTATCAAATTTACATTTTTTATATTTTTTTATTGCTGCAGCATTTAATACATTATTACCGTATTAAATTATGCATTAACCTAATAAGAATGGTTTAGTACGATTACATTGTGTATAATGTTATTGATCCTGGAATTCCTAATAAATTAAACATTATTTAAAATCATGGAAATTTGAGTTCCTCGTTGTATTATTCAAATATTTTAATGATGCAACAATCTAGTTATCGTTATTTATGCGATAGTAATTATTGATATCTAAATTCCTCATAAATGTGATATCAATAAATAATCATTGTACGTCATATAACAAACATTGTTAAAAAGAACAATATGAGACAATTTTAAACAATATCATATGAAAATATAACATTGAGCATCATATATCCCATAAATTTAATATAAAATTCGTATCGATGTTATTATAATTCCGTTCAATATTATTGGAGCTTTAATACCTGAACAAAAAATATTATTTAATAGCATGAGAGTTGAAGTTCTGTACAAAAAATATTATTAAATTATTATTATATATGTTATTATATATATTAAAATATTATATTCTCGAACTTAAAATTCATATTATCCTAACATTAATTAGTGTCGTTAAAATTCAAATTGCTGTTAAATTGACATAAACTAATATGATGAGAGGTATTATTGTTTCCTGTTGTCGAAATATAAATTTCTTATAAGCTAATATTGATTTCGTGAGAGACTGGATGTGGTTTGTGGTGAGTGGACGGTGACAAGGTGACTATGTACATATAATATTATACGATATTGGCTGTAATGTAATTAGAACTCGCCATTTGTGATTGTGATTGGAGTATGATGAATATTGTAATGCGACTGTAATTACATGCTATTAGGAGAAGATGATTGATTAAAACCATCAACCCAATTATATGTATATTAAATATAGAAAATAGTATAATACACACACAATAATTTTTTTTTTGTTAAGTTACACAATTTTGCTTCGTGTAATGTTTAAAAGTGTAAAATGATGATAACGAAAATTTTATCATTTATAATATTGTTTGTTATATTCCCCGCCTATTTTATATCTTCTACACTTTCTAAAATTTTTGGTATTTCTATATTTGATCATTGGTAATTAGTTATTAATTTTATTTGTCATTTATATTAGTACTACCACGATTTACAGCGGGTATTTTTTATAGTTTTCCCCCAGTTTACATATCTTACAATTTTTAAATTTCTAGTACTTGTATATTTGACTATTGCATTTTCTGTAGACTCTATATTTTTCGTAATCACAACTTACACCGGTCTTTTTTTATAGTTTTCCCCTATTTTGCATCTTTCATAATTTTTAAATTTTTAGTTCTTGTGTATTTGACTATTCCATTTACGTAGTTTCTATATTTTAGTGTTTCTATATTCGCCAGTTGCATTTTAGTGGTTTCTATGGCTTTAGTATTTCTATATTTGATTATTACATTCGTGCAGTTTTTATATTTTTAATATTTCTTTATTTATTATGTATACTCTATTTATATTGTTTATACATATAGCCAAATATAAAAATACTAAAATGTAGAAGCTACATGAATTCAAAAATTCAGTAAATTTTATATTTGTTGTATATTAATAATCTATATTATAATATAATAATATAATAAATATAATATATATAGTAATATATAATAAATAGTATCCATATTTGAATATATCTACATTTGATTACTGAATTTATATAGTTTCTACATTTTACTATCTTTATATTTGATTATTGTATTTCGTCAAGTTTCTAATATTTCTATCATTTTCTTCTTAATTGTATTTTGCATGTATCGGAATTCTTCCATGTATTACAACGATTCTTACAATCATTGAGCTTCTGCTGTGATTTTTTAATGTATAGTATTTCTACAGTCGACGACATTTATCATTTGATGGATCGTGCGAAATCATTCGGCTCGAATTCACATTTAACTAAACTCGAATAGCGGAATTATGTTTGATGCGAGATTTTCGCGGAAAATTTTGCGAAACTCTCAACGGTATTGATCGACGAGAAAGAGAATGATCGACTTTCGAGTTCACGTCGTATTTGTTGCATAGGGGATTATGGATTTGATGGATTGATAATGAGCCAGCTATCAGCGCAAGGATTATTTCGTACTGGTTTCGTGAATGTTTGATAAGCTTCGATTAGGCCACTGATTTTACATGTCTATATAAAATATACATTTGTTGTTGTAATAATCTCTGTGCAATTCGTCAGGAGAAATTCATTATCGAACGTATTCTCCTTTTAATAATTGGGAACCATTTTAATGAAATTTGTTCATAATAATAATAATAATTATTATTATTTCCTCTGCAGTTCGATGAAAATTAACGAGAGAAAATCACCTTCTATAAACAAATACAACCGCGTATTATTCTTACGATTATTTCAACATTCATTTAAATTGAATTTATGTGTAATGATAATTAAATATTACATTGGTTGAAGTTACGTGAAAATCAAGAACAGAAAACATTTTCCATAAATAAATATATTTATTTTAATTATAATATTTATTTTAGTTACGAACTTATATGAAATAATTATTAAAACCTATTTTCAAAGAAGTTTCATGAAGATCGTGGAGAATAAAATCATTAGTAATAAATGGATATGTACACGTACATTTTTGTTAAAGATTGTCTCAATGTTTATTTAATTTTCAAATCATTCATAATTGATAATTATTTCATTGGTAATTAAGTAGAAATCTTCAGAATTAAAGTTTTCTTGTACATATATACATAAATATAAAGTTAAAAAAATTGTGTCTAAAAATATAGCAGTAATTTTCTTTCGAAAAGAAAACTTTCGAAATTATAATTAATATTGCTTGGTCATCTCTCGGCTCGCTAATGTGCTTCAATAATCAAACACAGCTATAATTCCCAAGAGTTCCATGCCATAATTATCACGTTCGAAAATTCAATTATTGTATAATATGAGAATCAATTCTATTTAGTATTTCACGAAACCGAAATATGGATGTATATAAATTCCATAATTGATATACAAGGAAATTCATTTATTTAATAACGAGAAAGCTACGTATTTAGTGTATCACGAATGAAAACAATAATTGAAACAATTTTTAATTAGTTATATAATATTTTCGGGATTATTTTTATTAAAATTGTATAATTGATATAACTGCGGAATCGAATGATGCGAGAGAAGTGAAAATCAATGTATTCAATGATCGGCTGATGATTGAGAAGTGAGAGGCGATTGAGATTGTTATTTACATATGTCGAGAATATAGTGCGTGAAATTAGCGTAAATATTCGCGTGTATATTTTAATTTTTTGTACAATCAATTGACAATATAAATTGATGAAATTTGATTATCAACAGTATACAACAACTCTGAAAATTCTTCGACATTTTGCTTTTATTGAAATTCCTTAATAACATATCATTTAATATCATCGAAATTCAAATTGCTGTAAATTTTCGCATTAGCATTGCTGAAATTAAAATTCGTATTAATCTAACATTAACTGGTGTCGTTCAAATTGTAATTGCTATAAAATTAACATAAGCTATGTGGTCTGGCTAGAACTTACTATTGTTATAATTTATATTATTTACCATTATAAATTGATAAAATATGATTATCAACAATGTTGAACAATATAAAATTCTTATGATATTTCAATTTTTATTTTAAATTTCGTTCGAAGAATCGCTGTTCCTGTCAACAACCAAACTTCGTCTGAGGAATAATTACCCTTCCACAAAATTCAACTATTCCGATCCCTTCATTATAAAGTTTTTAATATTCGTATAGCCTCGGGCTATTTATAAATTCCTCGGAGAAAAAATTTTACAGATTCTCCGACGTAATTAACCCCTTGAAATACGATTTCTTTCATTGTCATGTTGATTAGCATACTCTGTCGTTAATAAATTCTACACGAGACAGAAAATTTATATTTGTTACATTATATGACTGCATTGTTTTAAATGACAACATATTCAATTTTTATTGTAACATATTTTTGAATATTTAGTACATATCGAATATATATCATTCGAGCAAGGAGGGGATAGTTTTACCCTTAAAAATATAAACGAAGGAAAGAAATTCAATTTTTTAATATCTTTAAATTTTTATCTTAAATTTTTTTAATATCTGGTGCAATTTTAAAAATATGGAAGTTCTATCTCAAAGAAAATAAAAAGGGGTGCAAAATCTAATTTTCGCTGGAAGTAATTTCTTAATATCCAATAAAATTGTAGAAATAATTATGCAGAGAGGGAAACATCTACAAGATACCACATTCATTCAGGGGGTAGTTTCGTACTACGAAAAATAAAAAGGGATGAAACATTTAATTTTCACTGCAAATATTTTATTAATATACGGTAAAATTTTAGAAATAAACATGGAGATAGGTAATATCTAGACGTCGTTATTAAGGCGGTAGTTTCACCCTGAAGAAAGTAAGGAAGGCATGAAAAATTTAATTTATGTTATAAACAGCTTTTTAATGTCATGAGAATTTTGATAACATATACAAAAATAGGGTAACATCTACATATCGCAATTAAAAAGGGGCTGTTCCGCTCTAAAAAAAAATAGGTAAAGGGGATAAAAAGTTCAAATTTTATTATACGCATTATTTTAATACCTGATAAATTTGCAAAATATACAAGAAAATGGGATAACATCAGGATGTCGTTGTTAAAGGGGCAGTTTCACCGTGCAGAAAATAAAAAGGGGATGAAAATTTTTTGTTCAGGAGCAATTAAAATTATGAAATAAAATTGTCCGACATTCATAATTTCGACATAAAAATCATCGAAAAATCGTAAATTATCCGTCGCGACGCGTGCTCACGAGCCAGAATCAGCGTAATCGTTTAACTCCTGCGAAATTTGCCCTAATCGCGATCATCTGAAGCTGTAGTGACTCCGTGTCATTGTTACAAGTGCGCCAACGATATTTCACCAAATTCTGATTCGCTGGATCAACCGAAACTTGCTGGACCAATTGAATTTCGGCGGCCGGGGGTGGCCAGCCGCCTTCGTAAAGGTCGCGCGAACATGATAATCACATTTCCGACTCAGCGCGAATATTTTTGGCTCTACGCACGGCCGGCACTACACCATAAATCGCACGAAACGAAAAATGGTTCGATGGAACTCGAGCGATAAGCGAAAATGAAACTTTGTTGGTCATTTTTCAAATTCGCGTGCTTCTGATAAGTTCGAAACGTTTCTCCGGCGTATGAAATCACCGTGATTCTGTGGAACGAAGTATTCCCTTTCCAACGAATCCAAGAACGTTGATCTGCGATACTTTGTTGCAAATTTATAGCAGTTTTGAAAAAAAGTATACAAGATTAATGTGATTTCTGAGGTCGTGGAATTCTAGGCGAACATTTTTCGAAATTCAGAATACCATAACTTCGTTAAAAAATATCGTAGGGTGGTGTTTTTCTACTCATTTTAGAAGTCCAATTTCCCAGTTTCGTAGCATCTTAATTCTCCTGTTTTATAAATTTTATTTCGTTAATACCCTGCACTGTAAATAAAAATGGTTCCGTCCTGTCGATTTCTCATATTCGCATAGATCTGAGTGGTTCAAAAAATTGTTTGGCAAACGCAATCACAATTATTTTAACGAACGAAGTCTCCCCTTTCGAATGAGCCCGAAAGTATTGATCTATGATTTTTGTTTGCCATCGTATAGCACCTTGGATTCTCTTCCGAATGAAATTCTGAAATTCAAAATACCGTAACTTTGTTAACAAAAAAAACTGTAGAATGGTGTTCTTAGATACATTTCAAAGGGTGAAATCTTCGCTTTCGCGCCGTTTGGATTATTTAGTATTAGTGCCCGATCGCGAGTGCCTGATCTCCGTTCCTTCATGAAGTGGCTGAAACGACGAGAAACGTGGCAGAAAAGTATAAATTTCATTGTTTTGTTTCTACACTTTTCATTGATAAGTGTTACATCGACGAGATTGCATAGCGAATATATTTTGGCCAATTGGTGTTATTTCAATCATTTCGATGATAATTTTAATGACAATAATTTCAAGGATAATAATTTCAAAGATAATAATTTCGAGAATTATATTTCCAAAGACAACAATTTCGGAGACAACACTTTCTAGAATAACAATTACAAAGATAGTAATTTCTAGGATAACAATTTCAAAAATAATAATTTCTAGAATAATTTCTGGGATAATTTCGAAGGTAATAATTTCGAAGATAGTAATTTCGAAGATAATGATTTCGAAGATATCAATGTCGAAGATAACAATTTTGAAGATAACAATTTCGAAAATGATAATTTCAGAATTAATAATTTCAAAGATGATAATTTCGAAGATAATAATTGACAATTTCGGTCGAAATTATAGAAATCCTGTTAAATACAAGCAAATACTAAATAAAATATAATTTTCTTGACATTGCGATATCTTCTGAACCGTCGATTAGTTCTTTATTTTCTTGGCTACAACAGTGAAGTCACGATGCTCCTTCCCTATTCTCTTGCGGAACGATACGTCACTATAACGAAAGCCCCTGTAATTAATCCTTTCCAAGACCTTTAAGCGGCACCTCCTCGCGATGATCTGCGCGTAATTGGAAGTCATGATTGCAGTCACTAACTTCGGTATGCTCAGAAAATTATGGATCACGCTATTAATTCCAGTGTCAGATATCGGTACTTTCACTTGCTGTCCATTATTCAGCGCATTGGCAACCTCCACGGACACGGACACTAAGCCCTCGCCAATTTTTCGCTGCTGCATCTCCGGCAGCGTAGCCAGGAACATCAACTCCATAATACAATCAATATTATAATATTTGAATAAATTTATCTTGCTGTGTATAGCAATCAGAAAATCTACGTAGCCCCTGACCCGGTGATGTACGCAATTATCCTTGAATCTTTCAAGCCAACTCTTTTGGCAAGGTCGCCAGAGGACCGGGCGATGTCGACGAAACGGTGGGCGCCCACACGGACGTCGCGGGTTAGTTACAGGATCTCTCGGCATCGGATGATCTCTCAATATCTTAATTTTATTGAGAACAACACCAACAACTTCCCCAGTCTTGACGTCGACTGCAACAATGCTGACACCGTCTTTAGCAATTTCCACACAGAGCTCCTCGAGCGCTCTGACGCTACAAGGCGCCGATATCAGATTTACGGCTTTGCAGATGCTCTCGTTGGGGAAAAAGCTTTTCCTTATTACTTGTAATGCTCCCTCCAAAGTATCCTCCGTCAGAGACTCGAACTCGATTTCTCCACCTTCTATGGAGCCCCACTCAATGCAGGATTCAGTATTAGTTCTGGAACTGAACGAAAAGAAACAATTAATTAGTATGCACGTAATATTAAACGGTATATTAAACGACGGAAGCTTTAATCGAATCAAGTTTCCAGAAACGTTTGGAGATACAGTAATGTCTTCCTAACTGACGCTCGGATTACGCACAGAAATGGACAATCTGGGAAGAGGAGACACGATTACTCGAGCCTCGCGGCTCGTTTTTATAGTTATCGGTGAATCGACAACTTTGTAGACGACTCGTTTTTATAAGCGAATAGATTGGAAATATCTATACGCCAGGATTAAACACATTTTTCCGTTCCGAAAAACTTGCAATTTCTCGATCCATCCGTTTCGAATGGCACGATGTTTCAATGCGCATACTTCTAAATTCATAATTTCGAAATTATCTGGTTTCTGTAGTTTCTGATTTTTAAGATTCCAATTCCAATTCAAATCAAATTGACGGTTTTTAAATTCTCTGATTTATAAATTTACAATTTCGAAGTCAGCTGATTTCTATATGATCAAATTTTTAAGATTTCAATTTCTAAATTCTTTGATTTATAAATTCACGATTTTTCAGTTTTCTGAAATTTTAATTGTTATCAACTGGTTTCTAAATGTTCTAGTTCTTACCGTTTCGATTTCTGAATTGTTTGATTTCTGCATTTACGCTTTTTAAGATTTCCGACTCTTAAATTTACAAATTTTTAAATCATCTGCTTCCCAAATTTTCTAAATCTTATCATTTTAATTTCTAAATTCTTTGATTTACAAATTCACGATTTTTAAGTTCTCCGATTTCTATATATATATAAATGTACATTTTTTAAATTATCTAGTATTTAAATTTTCTAATTTTCAAGATTTCAATTTACAAATTTGAATAATCGTATCTCCTCTTCCCGACTTGTCCATCTTCGTGCACTATCCGAGCGTCAATTAGGGAGAATTCTCCGTATCCGGCCAAAATAGAGGTTGACTCATATCTCGATGAAAAATATATTTTATTTATAAATATTTAAATTCGTAAAAATAAATTGTCTTTCTTATAGCCGACACACGGAAAACATTAGTCAAAACAAGTGACTGAAGAATGTTCGCGGAAGAATATAGCAAAAATGTACGTACCATTCCATTTTAGTTCACTAAGAAATTCTCACTATACTTCACTGGGAAAATTAACTGAGAAAATTCGCCGAGGTCTTCGCACTGATCACTGCTGCACTGATCACAGAATGAGTGTTTCCGTTGACATCGGCAGGGTATTTATACTGTCCTTGCTAAAGGACAGAACGTCCTAATCAGCAAAGACGAACAATGACAAAAGGATACTACCCGAAAAAAAATGCGCCAGGTATGAAAACGTCTCCCGTGGAAAATCATTAGCCACCGCGGCCGGCTATCAGGTAAGCACGTGTACCTGCGATGACCGGTCGTGTCATACGGATTTTACAAGGATCGGTTCGTTCGGTTAAATTAAAAGAAAAAGAACAGCGGCGGGTTAGGCCGAGCTAGTGGAAATGAGTCAATTGAAGGAACCATCGTAAACAGGCTCGCACCGAGCCTTGATGAAAATTATGATTTGCAAGGGAAAGCAGAACCTACGGGGACTAATTAGGGCCTGGTTATTTACAGTACCTTTGTTATTCGATATATTTACAGGGTGAAGTTATCGAAAACATGTTCCTACAAAAGTTGTTTAGCATGAAAGGGGGCATTCGATGGTATGAAGAATTTTCCTGCAGGTATAGTGATGCGGGAGATATCCAAGTGGAATTAATGTTTTCAAATGTCATCTTTGTATAGCGATGCCGAGAGATCTGTTACATACGAAAAATATAAGGATATGAAACAGTTATTACATTATGTAACGCCTGTGCATCATGACTATTTCAAAACACCGCCACATAAAGAGAGTAAATAAATAATAACAATATCTTATTTTAAGTTTAACAATATATAAATATATTTAACGTTCAAAATAAGAAACGAGACTCCTATTTTATTTATTGTAATTATTAATAAACAAAATTATATGGATTAATAGAAAATATATTTCGAATGATATTTAAAATTTCATAATTGAAATTAAATGATTATTACAATTGATTAATTATGAAAATGATGTAAGTCCATTTAAAGCCAGCAAACATGTATTACTTTGATTAAATTACATATTGATAAATTAGTAGTATTTTATTTTTTTATACATAATATAACAGCTGTCTGTTGAAACGAACAACGTGATATTATTTCATGTAGTAAAATGATATAAATGCAATGCATATGCGACAAATGAACGCAAGTCGCTAGCTGAAATCTACACATGCATTCGACTGTGCACTAGCAAAAGTCCAGAAAAGCTGTTATTGAAATTAATTTCTCAATGCCATAAATAAAGTTTTTATTTTCAAATAAAACTTTTTTTAATAATCGCTCTATTTGTCATAGCCTGTCATAGCGTATTAGGGATTTCAATTTTGTATCGCGCCTCGGGCACCAGTACGCATTAATCCGCCAATGCTTGGGAGGGCTCTTTATTTCGCCCTTGCTGAAGAACAGAGAACTCGTATTCGTCAAGGACGAACAATGCCGGCGAAAAAGATGCCGGGCGTGAAAATGCCTCGCGAATACAACCCTTGGTCGCCGAGACCGGCCATCAGCTATATGTATACAGTGAGTCCCACTGACATTCGAACACTTCTCAAGGCGCAATTTTAACTTTTTTAAAATTAGAGTAGACGATTTGAATTTTTTTTTAGATCATAGAGGGACCTGTATAATAGACAATGTTTCAATTTTGCTATTACATGCTTGGAATGACAAAAGAAAGTAAAAGTCTCTCGTTGTTTAACTTTCTTATCTGAGGAAGCTATTTTTGATCACTTTTAGGCTAATTTTGCCGATTTTGCCGATTTTTCGAACTTCGAGATATTTAACTAATGAATGTTTAATAAAATATTTATAAATAATTTCAATATATATCATTAGTTAATTATATTTATTAATAATGATAAAATCTATAAATTTCGAATACTTCTTTTGAAATATGAAGGTTAATTATTTAAAAATAAAAAAGGATGTTTATATTATGAAATCTAACGAAAATGTAAAAAATGCGTCTTGTTGATCTCGGTAAGTTATACGCATGCTGAAAATTTCATTGAAATCGTTTAACGCAATGGTAAGTTACAAACGTTAAAAGATTGTAAAAATTGCAAATTTCTCACACTTCTTGATAAAAAGTGCGATTTTTGCGATCATTAATTATTTACAGCTCGTACGAAGGTCAACCGATTTCAGTGAAATTTTTAGCATGTACATAACTTATCGTTATCTAAATAATAAATGTATAATTATAATTATTAATATTATACAAATAATAAATTAAATTTTTTAAAATAAAAAAAACACCATTTTCAAAATAAACCAATGAGAAACGATTAAGATTTCCGAATGATTCAATTTGTATTGCGCTTGTCCTCCCGATGATGAATTGTAGACAATATCGATCTATCCGTGCGAAGCAGTATTTTCGTGAAAACGTTACTCTCCCTTATACATTTTAGTATTTTACAGTATTATATATCGTCCGCATCTGTTCACCAAAAGTCGAGTCGCAGGCGAGTTTTCGTCGAGTCCCTCATTTCAAGAAATATATTTCGCTACCAATAATTTAGGGCATCGTTGGTCAGAATTAAAATTTTTCGTTGAAGATTGTCTCAATTTTTGTTTCATTATCTATTAATTAATAATTGATGATTATTTCATTGGAAATTCCATAGAAATCTTTAGAATACAAATTTTATTTTACATATAAATAAATATAAATTTGAAATGATTATGTCTAAAAATATAGCAGCAATTTTCTTTCAAAAAGAATGCTTTCGTTGCCTCACGGCTCGTTTTTATAGTTGGTGGCAATCGTTAACTATAAAAACGAACCGCAAAGCTCGAATAATTGTATCTCCTCTTCCCAAATTGTCCATTTTTGTTTCTAAGGCTGAGCATCAATTAGGGAGAATTTACTGTACACATAACAATTCCATACTTGATATATAAGGAAATTCATTTATTTAATAATAAGAAAGCTATGTATTTAATGTATCAAGAATGAAAAAAATAATTGAAATAATTTTTAATTATTTATTTAATATTTTCGGGGTTATTTTTATTAAAATTGTATAATTGGTATAACTGCGGAATCGAATGATGCGTGAGCAGTGAAAATCAATGTATTCGATGATCGGATGATGAATGAGAAGTGAGAGGCGATTGAAATTGTTATTTACATATATAGAATTTTGAGCGTGAAATTAGCGTAAATATTCGCGTGTATATTTTAATCTTTTGTATAATCAATTGACAATATAAATTTATGAAATTTGATTATCATCAGTATACAACAATTCTGAAATTTCTTCGACATTTTGTTTTTATTGAAAATTCCTTAATAACATATTATTTAATATCATCGAAATTGAAATTGCTGTCAATTTTCGCATTAGCATTGCTGAAATTAACATTCGTATTAATTACTATAAAATTAACACATAAGCTATGTAGTCCGGCTAGAATTTACTATTGTTATAATTTATAGTATTTACTATTATAAATCGATAAAATATGATTATCAACAATATTGAACAATTATAATTAACAACACCGAAAGTTTTTCGACGGCTCGATTTTTATTTCGAACATCATGAATTTCACTGGTAAATCGATATATGTATAGCTGTGTAAACAGAATTCGTGCACAATCTGAGCGTCAATTAGGGTGGATTTACTGCACCGTACGGTAAATTGCACGGGAGACCGAGCGGCCGGGCACGGTCATTAGCCAAGAAAACGTAGATTGTTGCGTACATTGTTTTCTTGTTCATTTACAAGAATGCGTACAGTCCGCGGACCTTCCAGCGGATTGGGCAGAGGAAACGTTCACCCCTTAAGGTACCGTTACGTCCATTCACGATCGAAGAGAATACAAATAAGAATTTCTTGGTTAATCTCCCCCACCATTATTCACCCGTAATCAATAGACTAGAATGCCGTGCTGATGATGGGCAGAACATTGTCCGATGGGGGAGGGGGCAAGCAGAAATTAAAATCAGAAATTCTAGCATACCCAAATACGTGACATGAACGGTCGGTTCTTAGGACCGGTTGTAAAATTATAAGGACTTTCAAGGGGCCAGACCCAGGATCTCGACTTTGATACTTTTACGACCGGTCCTCGAGTTTATGGCACGCATTATATTATTATATATATATATTTAATGATAAAAGTTCTTTCTTTTTCACTTAAAAATCGATGTAAATATCGACATTAAGATGCGATCCTTTGCGATCATCGAGAACGAATCTTTAACCCAGGCACGGTTGTTCTAGTCGACGACTTTTCGAATTGTATTGTAAAAGTGTTTACATACCTCACTGATTAATATCTATACGATGGAACTTGAAAAATCGATGATTATATCGAGAAATAACGAATAGTATAAACAAATAGTTTTGTTGAATAGCATGTACAAAGCATCGAATCTGATCATCGATATCTTATAATATTCGTTTTAAAACATTGTTCGTATCACCCATATTTTTTAGATATTTCCACGTTTCCATATACATTCATAGTACATTGTATATTAAATTCTTCCCAATTTTCTTTCGGCTTCTAAAGAAAAATGGGCAATTTGGAAAAAGGAGATACGGTTATTCGAGCCTTGCAGCTCCTTTTTATAGATACCGATTGTCAGCAACTATAAAAACCAGTTGCAAGGCTCGATTAATCGTATCTTCTCTTCCCAAATTATCCATTTTTGTTTCTAAGCTGAGCATCAATTAGGGAGAATTTACTGTACACATAACAATTCCATACCTGATATATAAGGAAATTCATTTATTTAATAATAAGAAAGCTATGTATTGAGTGTGTTAAGAATGAAAAAAATAATTGAAATAATTTTTAATTATTTATTTAATATTTTCGGGATTATTTTTATTAAAATTGTATAATTAGTATAAATGCGGAAACGAATGATGCGTGATCAATGTATTCAATGATCGGATGATGAATGAGAAGTGAGAGGCGATTGAGATTGTTATTTACATATGTCGAGAATTTTGTGCGTAAAATTAGCGTAAATATTCGCTTGTATATTTCAAGTTTTTGTATAATCAATTGACAAAATAAATTGATGAAATTTGATTATCAACAGTATTGAACAACTCTGAAAATTCTTCGACATTTTGCTTTTATTGAAAATTCCTTAATAACATATAATTTAATATCATTTTTTTTAAACATATAAAAAAATAAGGTAACATCTACATATCGCAATTAAAAAAGGGCTGTTCCGCTCTAAAAGAAAATAGGAAAAGGGGATAAAGAGTTCACGTTTTATTATACACATTATTTTAATATCTGATAAATTTGATGAATATACAAGAAAATAGAATAACATCAGGATGTCGTTGTTAAAGGGGCAGTTTCACAGTGCAGAAAATAAAAAGGAGAATATTTTGTCCAGGAGCAATTAAAATTATGAAATAAAATTGTCCGACATTCGTACCGGCGATTCTTGTCAACCAGCGCTAAAAATCATCGAAAAATCGTAAATTATCCGTCGCGACGCGTGCTCTTATTATCCGTTTTATTATCCGTCGACGACAAGCCAGAACTAGCGTAATCGTCTAACTCCTGCGAAATTTGCCCTAATCGCTATCATCTGAAGCTCTAGTGACTCCGTGTCATTGTTACAAGTGCGCCAACGATATTTCACCAAGTTCTGATTTGCTGGATCAACCGAAACTTGCTGGACCAATTGAATTTCGGCGGCTGGGGGTCGCGCGAACATGATAATCACATTTCCGATTCGGCGCGTATATTTTTGGCTCTGTGCACTGCCGGCACTACACCATAAATCGCACGAAACGAAAAATGGTTCGATGGAACTCGAGCGATAAGCGAAAATGGAACATTGTTGGTCGTTTTTCAAATTCACGTGCTTCTAATATGTTCGAAACGTTTCTCCGGCGTACGAAATCACCGTGATTCTGTGGAACGAAGTATTCCCTTTCCAACGAGTCCAAGAACATTGATCTGCGATATTTTGTTGCCAATTCATGGCAGTTTTGAAAAAAAGTGTCCAAGGTTAGTGTGATTTCTGAGGTCGTGGAATTCTAGGCGAACATTTTTTAGGGTGGTGTTCTTCGACTCATTTTAAAAGTCCAAGTTTCCAGTTTCGTAGCATCTTAATTCTTCTGTTTAATAAATTTTATTTCGTTAATACCCTGCACTGTAAATACAAATGTTTCCGTCTTGACGATTTCTCATATTCGCATACGTCTGAGTGGTTCAAAAAATTGTTTAGTTCACAATTATTTTAACGAACGAAGTCTCCCCTTTCGAATGAGCCCGAAAATATTGATCTATGATTTTTGTTTGCCATCGTATAGCACCTTGGATTCTCTTCCGAATGAAATCCTGAAATTCAAAATATCGTAACTTTGTTAACAAAAAAAACTATAAAATGGTGTCCTTAGATACATTTCAAAGGGTGAAATCTTAGCTTTCGCGCCGTTTGGATTATTCAGTATTAGTGCCTTTGTATCTTTAAGACCCCCCATTCTAAGTAGAGATGGTAATTTTTTGGTTATTTTCAAATTCACATTTCTCTCATAATTTAAACTTTTCATAGCGATTGAAATGACTATGATCTGATAGAATGAAGTCTCCTCTTTCCATTGGGACCAAAAACAGTGATCTACTAGCTTTCCTTGCCATTTTCTGCCATTTTACACCATTTTATGCTACTTTATCCCATTTTATGCAATTTTAGGCAATTTTATGCTATTTTATACCATTTGATGCCATTTTCTGTGTACGGAAATTATTCAAAATTCAAGCAATGGATTTTCAAAAACATGTAATTCGCTATCCTCTCTACAATGATTGCAACTCTGTTACATAACGAATGTATTAGAGGCTGAGCAAAGCCGCTAATAGGATTCACGTCTGCATGCAATTCTGTTAAAGGGGTTTAATTGATTATTTTAGTTGCAGTCTGTTAATATCCGTTTTAACACGAGACCGCAAGCTTCTGTTAATCCATTAGATCGCGACGCGGATCGGAAATTACAGTGAGAACGCAGCAGTCAATCGGATGTGTGCACCACTTTGATTATTCCTCTATTGTAACTACATATCCGTATTTACAAACTTCCCTTTTTATTTATCATCGTATTATATTCATAAAATTCTGAACATTTCTTTATCGTTGCGTCAATATTTATTTTTAAAGAAATCGAAAACATACTGCAAAATTTGTTATCAATGAAGCAGACTGAGAATTTATTAATTGCTCAAGAATTTGTATACATTTGTCTACGACAAATGATACAAATTATTAACATTATATTTACAATGAATTATGAACAATTTTATTACAGCAACAATTGTTGACAATATATTTACAATGAATTACGAACAATTTTATCACAACAACAATTGTTAACAAGCCACAATTATTAATAGCGAGAACTTTGTATAATTATGATATTTGCATATTTTGAAAGCGTACGTTGCTAAACAGTAATTGTCGATTTTGGGTTAGCTTTCGTCACAGAGCATTTATTAGGCGATAAAGTCGTTCCAAATCCTGTTCTTTTAATAATAATCTACGAAAAGTAAGATCAATTGTTAATAATGGCAATAGAATTTTATAAATTTATGACGAAACATCATTATTCAAATGCAAAATGGTGGAATCATCGGAAGCCAAATTCGGTCATATTATAGAGTATTGTATTTGTATGTCGCGATCGACGTAGACAATTTGTATTTAACACAACCAAGCTGTGGATAATAACACAAGATAATAACAATAGCTAATAACGAAAAGAAAAGTGCTAATCGTGCGAACCGTTCGGTTTCCCTTTGGAGCGGCTTCGCGGATTGAATCCATTGAATCTAAATCGTCTAAACAAACTGCAGTCAACCGAATTGTTACTGCTAATCAAATCGGACGCACCAAAACCGCCGTCGCGCCGGTGTAAATGAAATTCAACGTGGCAGGCGAATTGGATTGGAATTATACGTTTCTAATTCCGCGTGTACGCGGGACATTACCAAGGTTCGATTAACCGCTGGCTAGTTCGAACGTGAAAACGACAAACCTCCAGACAGTGTTAATAACGGCGTCGTTTAAACCACTCTACAATAATCCATAGATCGCCGATTGGAATACAAACTGTTCCGAAATAACAATCAAGATATCGCATTTCAAAAATCGAAACATTTAGGTACCATAATCTGAAAAATTAAAAATTACAAATTCGAAAATCGAAGAATTTAGAAATCGGAATCTCAAAAATTAAAACATTTAGGAATCAGATGACTTCAAAATTCTAAATTTAAAAATCAAATGACATAAAAATCGTGAATTTAAAAATCAAAGAATTTATAAATTGCAATCTTAAAAATCAAATAACATAAAAATCGAAGAATTTATAAATTGAAATCTTAAAAATCAGGAAATTTAGAAACCAAATGATTTCAAAGTTGTTAATTTAGATATCAGAAGACTTAAAAATCGTGAATTTATAAATCGGACAATTCAGAAATTGAAATCTTAAAAATCGGAAACTACAGAAACCAGATAATTTCGAAATTGTGAATTTAGAAGTATGCGCATTGAAACATCGTACCTTTCAAAACGGCTGGATCGAGAAACTGCAAGTTTCTCGGAAAGGAAGAATGTGTTTAATCCCGGCGTATAAATATTTCCAATTTGTTTCTACGGCGGCATCGTTCCGCTGATATTTCACAGAAAAAGATGTTGGTTCCGAAGGAACGGACGCGACTTATTCATCACGACCATGAATAATAATCAGAAAAGAATAACTGCGATTCCGTGCGAACTTTATGAATTCCGGAATTCTCGGCGATTTGCTTTATTTATTTTACGTCGGCGTTGCGCCGCAACAATGCAAATGTTGATGCAAATGCGCGAGTGCCTGATCTCCGTTCCTTCATGAAGTGGCTTAAACGACGAGTAACCAGGCAGAAAAGTATAAATTTCATTGTTTTATTTCTACACTTTTCATTGATAAGTCGATTGATAAATCGACGAGATTCCAATAGCAATGCATAGCGAATATATTTTGGTCAATTGGTGTTATTTTAATCATTTCGATGATAATTCTAAAGATAATAATTTGAAGGATAATAATTTCAAGGATAATAATTTCAAGGATAATAATTTCAAGGATAATAATTTCGAGATCTATATTTCCAAAGATAACAATTTCGGAGATAACACTTTATAGAATAACAATTTCAAAGATAATAATTTCTAGGATAACAATTTCAAAGATAATTATTTCTAGGATCACTTCGAAGATAATAATTTCGAAGATAATAATGTCGAAGATGATCACAATGTCGAAGATAACAATTTCGAAGATGATAAGTTCAAAATTAATAATTCCAAAGATAATTTCGAGGATAATAATTGACAACTTCGGTCAAAATTATATTATCGTAATCGTGCTAAACACACGTAAATACTAAATAAAATATAATTTTCTTGATATCGCGATATCTTCTTTAAGAATCGTACAAGTTCTTTATTTTCTTGACTACTACAGTGAAGTCACGATGCTCATCCCCGATTCTCTCGCGGAACGGTACGTTATCCCAGCCAAAGTTCCTGTAATTGATCCTTTTAAAGACCTTAAAGCGGCACCTCCTCGCGATGATCTGCGCGTAATTGCAAGTCATGACGGCAGTCACTAACTTCGGTACGCCCAGGTAATGACGGATTATACTATCACCTCCAGTATCGGCTAATGGTACTTTCACATCTTCTCCACTACCCAGCGCATTGGCAACATCCACGGACAAGCACACTAAGCTCTCGCCAATATTTTGCTGCTGCATCTCCGGCAGCGTAGCCAGGAACATACACTCCATAATACAATCAACATCATAATATTCGAATAAATTTATCTGGTCGTTTATAGCAATCATCAAATCTAGGTAGGCATTGGCCGTGTGATGTTCACAATCTTCTCTGAAGCTCTCAAGCCAAGTCATTTCAGGAGGATGCCTAATGATCGGGGGAAGTCGATCGTACGGTGGTTGCCCCCACAACCACCGCGGGTCAATTTCATCTCTTTTTATTTTCTTAATTTTATTGAGAACGACACCAACAACTTTCTGAGTCTTGACTTCGATTGCGACAAGGCTGACACCGTCTCTAGTAACTGCCAAACACACCTTCTCGAGCGCTTTGACGCTACAAGGATCCGATAACAGATTTATGCCTTTGCAGATGCTCTCGTTGGGGAAAAAGCTTTTCCTTATTACTTCTAATGCTCCCTCCAAAGTATTCTCCGTCAGAGACTCGAACTCGATTTCTCCACCATTTATGGAGCCCCACTGAATGCAGGATTCAGTTGTAGTTCTGGAACTGAACGAAAAGAAACAATTAATTAGTATGCACGTATCTTGCAGCTTCTGATGGCGTGTGGTATAGTAATATTAAACGGTATATTAAACGACGGAAGCTTTAATCGAATCAAGTTTGCAGAAACGTTTGGAGATACAGTAGTGTCTCCCTAACTGACGCTCGGATTACGCACAGAAATGGACAATCTGGGAAGAGGAGACACGATTACTCGAGCCTCGCTGCTCGTTTTTATAGTTATCGGTGAATCGACAACTTTGTAGACGACTCGTTTTTATAAGCGAATAAATTGGAAATATTTATACGCCAGGATTAAACACACTTTTCCGTTCCGAGAAACTTGCAATTTCTCGATCCAACCGTTTCGAATGGCACGATGTTTCAATGCGCATACTTCTAAATTCATAATTTCGAAATTATCTGGTTTCTGTACTTTCTGATTTTTAAGATTCCAATTTCTGAATCGTCCGATTTTCAAATTGACGGTTTTTAAATTCTCTGATTTATAAATTTACAATTTCGAAGTTAGCTGATTTCTATATGATCTAATTTTTAAGATTTCAATCTCTAAATTCTTTGATTTACAAATTCGCGATTTTTAAGTTCTCCGATTTCTAAATGTACATTTTTTAAATTATCAAGTATTTAAATGTTCTAATTTTCAAGATTTCAATTTACAAAAATTTGAATAATCGTATCTCCTCTTCCCGACTTGTCCATCTTCGTGCACTATCCGAGCATCAATTAGGGAGAATTCTCCGTATCCGGCCAAACTAGAGGTTGATTCGTGTCTCGATGAAAAATATATTTTATTTATAAATATGTAAATTCGTAAAAATAAATTGTTCTTTCTTATACCCGACACACGGAAAACATTAGTCAAAACAAGTGACTGAAGAATGTTCGCGGAAAAATATAGCAAAAATGTACGTACCATGCCATTTTAGTTCACTAAGAAATTGTCACTATACTTCACTGGGAAAATTAACTGAGAAAATTCGCCGAAGTCTTCGCACTGATCACTGCTGTTTGCTGATTGCTGGTTGTTGCTGCACTGATCGCAGAATAAGTGTTTCCGTTGACATCGGCAGGCTATTTATACTGTCCTTGCTAAAGGACAGAACGTCCTAATCAGCAAGGACGAACAATGACAAAAGGATACTACCGGAAAAGATGCGCCAGGTATAAAAACGTCTGCCGTGGAAAACCATTAGCCACCGCTGCCGGCTATCAGGTAAGCACATGTACCTGCGATGACCGGTCGTGTCATACGGATTTTGCAAGGATTGGCTCGTTCAGTTAAATTAAAAAAAAAAAGAGAAGCGGCGGATTAGGCCGAGCCAGTGCAAATGAGTCAATTGAAGGAACCATTGTAAACAGGCTCGCACCGAGCCTTGATGAAAATTATGATTTGCAAGGGAAAGCAGAACCTACCGGGAGTAAACAGGGTCTGGTTATTTACGGTAAATAAATAATAACAATATGTTATTTAAAGTTTAACACTATATAAATATATTTGACGTTCAAAATAAGAAACGAGACTCCTATTTTATTTATTGTTATTATTAATAAACAAAATTATATGGATTAATAGAAAATATATTTCAAATGATATTTAAAATTTCATAACTGAAATTAAATGATTATTACAATTGACTAATTATGAAAGTGATGTAAGTCCATTTAAAGCCAGCAAACATGTATTATTTTGACTAAATTACATATTGATAAATTAGTAGTATTTTATTTTTTTTGTACATAATATAACAGCTGTCTGTTGAAACGAACGACGTGATATTATTTCATGTAGTAAAATGATATAAATGCAATGCATATGCGACAAATGAACGCAAGTTGCTAGCTGAAATCTACACATGCATTCGACTGTGCACTAGCAAAAGTCCCGAAAAGCTGTTATTGAAATTAATTTCTCAATGCCATAAATAAAGTTTTTATTTTCAAATAAAACTTTTTTTAATAATCGCTCTATTTGTCATAGCGTGTCATAGCGTATTGGGGATCTCAATTTTGTATCGCGCCTCGGGCACCAGTACGCATTAATCCGCCAATGCTTCGGAGGACTGTTCATTTCGTCCTTGCTGAAGAACAGAGAACCTCGTATTCGTCAAGGACGAACAATGCCGGCGAAAAAGATGCCGGGCATGAAAATGCCTCGCGAATACAACCCTTGGTCGCCGAGGCCGGCCATCAGCTATATGTATACAGTGACTCCCACTGACATTCGAACACTTCTCAAGGCGCAATTTTAACTTTTTTAAAATTAGAGTAGACGATTTGAATTTTTTTTACATCATAGAGGGACCTGTATAATAGATAATGTTACAATTTTGCTATTACATACTTGGAATGACAAAACGAAGTAAAAAACTCTCGTTGTTTAACTTTCTTATCTGAGGAAGCTACTTTTGATCACTTTTGGGCTAATTTTGCCGATTTTTCGAACTTCGAGATATTTAACTAATAAATGTTCAATAAAATATATATAAATGATTTAAATATACAGGGTGTTCCACAAATTATTCTAACAGCCGAAAATGAGGGGTAGCTGAGGTCATTTGAAGTAACTTTTTCCTTTGCGAAAATGCAATCTGCGTCTTTGTTTACGAGTTATTAACGGAAATCACTGACCAATGGGAGGTGACGGCGCGAAGTTCGAGAGCCCGCAGAAAGAGGCTTTGACAGATGGTCGGGACGGACTCGAGCCGCGTTCGAAGTATTGAACAAATCACGAAGCGAGAACTTTCCGGATTTTTTTTACAGTGATATTTTTAAGAAAAACGCTGTTCACCTTTACTTTAGAACGTCTGAAGAATATTTACTAATTTTTCGGACCCGAAATAGTAAGTAATTTAACCGTGACGGCCGTTTTAATTTTCTAGTGTGCATGACACCTTGTGTGTAACGTATGAAATTTTTAAACATGTGGTGTACAGTGAAGATTAACAAAGTACGTAAATGTGGTCAATGCACTATCCCCCACACATTTCCGTGCATAAAGTGGATTTTACAACTAAATGGGTGAGTATCTTATTGATAATATTCTTCATATTTCTCTAACAAACATATCCCTCACGTCCTTTAACACGATTATTATTTATTAAATTAGCTTTGAGAATCATTCGAGCCATTGCTGCATCAAATAACCGTACTAAAAACCATACAACATAAAAACAACGTTAAATACATAAATAACAATCGACGAATAAAACCTGGGAAATAGAAAAGAACGGACTAAAAATTCTACGAAAACGTTAAAATTTTCCAAAAGAAAGATACGTGGCGATCATATTTCACGGCATATTCTGGCCGCATGACGTACCGCCAAATTTCCAGAAGAATTCATGTTCGTCCCGATGCGCGCATCAACCAAAAAACTAATCTCGTTTCGAATGGAATCGAGCGAATTGTTTCACGTCGGGGAGAATGATTCTCGGCTGGCAGGGCGCGATGAATTTAAAGTTGATTTGTCTATTGTCTATACTGTCCCATTATTTCACGGCAGCCATATTGGTTTCATGGGGGTCCACGGGGGTCCACGGGAGCTAGCGGGAAATCGAAAAATCGGTGACGATCGGCCGGCCGCGGCCGGTTCGGTATCGGTGTTTCTATTACGCTCCTGTCCCGGTGCCGTTCGCGGAATCACGTTATTTTAATAGCGACAGTGGAACAAAAGACTGTATCGAACGGTCCTCTCGATTTGTACACGCGTGCGTGCTGCGCATCGTGGGAAATCTGGTCGTTAAGCGGATAGGTTCGCGTCGATGACGGAAATATAGTCGCGATCCGCGTCGTAACCTACCGTTATCTCGATGGACCCTTAAATTATTCGGTTGATTGCTGTTGCCGCACCGCGGACGCGCTGGAACCCCGTTCGAATTTCCCGCCAATCGGCCGTGATCGCCGCGATGGGCGCGCAGAGCTCCAAAAGGTGAGCTAAACCACCCGCTCGAGGACACTTATTAGGCCGCGGTCACGCTTCCGGCCGTGATGATAACCGACGATGAATTTTATCTCGTAAATTCCGATCTCATTTACACATCGCGAGACGATCTTTTCTCGATCTCTTTGTCGGTTCTTCGAAGATTTCAGTTTGAAACTCGAATTGCTGGGAGATGAGTTTCTTTTTCAGCAGACAAATTATCGCGTTTGAGAATTTTTCCCGGTGTAACTTGTGACGCTAGAGGCACGAATTTTTCGTAGAACGATTCTGTAGACTCTCGCGATCGTAACCGTATATTTTTTTACTATATCATGGAGCAATAAACATTTTTAAATGACGCTCGAAGAATGCCAGACACCGCTGACGTACGATTGATTTTAAAACCTAACCCTTTGCACTCGAATGGCGACTCCGAGGCGCCAACAAAATTTACCGTACCGCTACCAATATTTTAGGGCATCGTTGGTCACAATTAAAATTTTTCGTTGAAGATGGTCTCAATTTTTATTTCATTTTCAATTCATTAATAATTGATGATTATTTCATTGAAAATTCAATAGAAATCTTTAGAATACAAATTTCTTTTTACATATAAATAAATATAAATTTGAAATGATTATGTCTAAAAATATAGCAGCAATTTTCTTCCAAAAAGAATGCTTTCGTGGCCTTGAGGCTCGCTTTTATAGTTGGTGACGATCGTTAACTATAAAAACGAGCCGCAAAGCTCGAATAATTGTATCTCTTCTTCCCAAATTGTCTATTTTTGTTTCTAAGCTGAGCATCAATTAGGGAGAATTTACTGTACAAATTACGGAACGCTTTTCAGAGGGTATAATATTATCATCGATTTTACGACGATTAAAAATGTTATTGTTGAATATTTATACTACTGTTCGATGAATTGATGTTTGTAGATAAGATTATACATTTTGGAATATTTATTTAATACTAGATTTCTAGACAAAAAACAGCTGTTTTAAATGAGTTTATAAAAGTAACAATAAGACGTTTATTCTGATTCTCAACAAGTGTTGTTGTAACATTTGCCGTAATTGTAAATTAAAAAATTGGTGACACGCCATTTTAACGGGTTCCGTAAATCTAATGTTAATATGAATAAAAAATAGTCGGAATAATGCGGTATAAAAAGTTTCAGAAATAAGTGTTTTATTCCAAAAAATTAAGGTCATCTTCATTTTCTTAAATTGCATCTTATATTTTTTACTTCATATCATTGTAGCTTGTGCCTAGACGAATCCAACGATATGTTACACCATATCCTACGGACAACCTTGACGCACAAAAAATGCGATCAACGAAGTGATATGTTGTCATTGAAAACTGTGTTACGTCAAGGTCATCCGAAGGTCGTGGTATAACAGGTCATCGAATTCGTCTTGTGCAACTTAAAAAAAAATGAAAGTGACCTTGATTTCTTCACGTAAATTATTTCTTTCTGAAGCTTTTTATATCGCAATCCGTAGCCGGCTAAAAACCGAGTAACATTTGTTCGAAACGTTTATTTGTTAGACTGCCGGAGATGCTGGAAAAAATCGTGGCAACGGTTACGTGGAACACCCTGTACACGCTGAAAATTTCATTGAAATCGGTCGATTGAAATTGGTTATAAAACGGTTCCAAGTGGGAAGACAGCCTAAGTCCTCCCCCAGCATCGCCGCGAATCCCGTGGACGACGCGTCATAAAATAATTAACGGGCGCGCCCGGTTCGGATGGCTCGTCAACTTGCAAAAAGTCCTCTATTAGTGCCCGGTACGCGGCTGAATTTTTCAAAGCAGCGCGCCGCTCGGAAACGGTTCCTCACAGGAGAATCCATCCGATAAAGCCGCGCCGGTGTGCATAAGCGATCAATGATTCAGCGACGCTTTAACCCTGATAGATTTTTCATACGGCCCCCGTAAAAAGCTAAGCTGACCGATCATCAGGAGATTCGAACCTCGAGAATCCTCTTCCTATAACCCCCGGGATTCTTCTCGTCTCTTATGGAGAGGGGCGGGGAGGAACGGCTGCCGAGTCAAACGGGGGGTTGAACGTAGCCAGATACTAATTCTAGGTGGAAAAACCGATATCGCGCTCGCGCGTGGATGGGCCATCGATCGCAAATGGCCGGCCGCCATTCGAAACTCTTTAACAATCGTTCCCGGGAGAGGATCGCGGATGATAGATCGCCGGGTGCTCGGTCTTTGCCGGCTGACAGCGGTCCTACGGTGCTATCTGCTCGATTCCGAAGAGCCTCTCCGTCGCTTTCCGAGGCCAGACAGCCGTGACGCATTATGAGCCAGACTGGTGGCACCGCGGTTTTATGGATTGAGATCGAACGTCTCGATCTAGGGACCGCGCTCTTATTGAGAGATTGTGTCGCGTGGGCGTTACGTCCTTAGACCGTATATACATGTATAGTAGTGTCTCTCTTCCTGGCGCGACTTAAGTATGCCACTTCTGACACCGAGATATTGCGCGACCCTGTAATTTATCGATTTTCTCGCTATGCGAGTCGGTGAACACGTGTGCTGCGGCACGCGCCCCGGCTCCTTTGACTCGAATTCCCGGAAGACAACTCATAATACAATGACATAGATTTTTTTTAATTTTAACATTTTAATACTGATTTTTTTTTAACATATTGCTGATGGATTTCTGATTCAAATGAGACCAAACGTGATATAGTTTGGACAGATATTTGTGTTGCCAATAGAATCAAAGACGATAGACGTTGTGCGTAATGCGCTGCCAAGATGCACGTGGTGTGCGATGGTGAAAAGTTTAGGCAATGATGTTTATTTGATTCTCCCAAAAAATTCAAATTTGTAGCCTTAAATGCTATTTTCCGATGGTTTGGTACAATCGATCAGATGCAAATTAGTGCGCTGCTGTCACAGTTTTCGCAGGTACGAAGGGTGGTCAGAGAGTTCGCGATCGCTGGTACCACCCTGGCTATGGCAATCGGGATGCGTCGCATAGTCACCGGGTACACCTTAAATACTAAAACTTTCACCTTTTCACAATAAAATAATTTCGTTCTTTCGGATCTTCTTCCTGGATACGGAAAGAAACCGAAATAGATTTCCAGCCTTGCAATGAGACTGAACAACATTTATTTACTTGATACTTAATCTGTAATTCATTTTATTTTAGCAAATTACGTAATAAATAAAATACGTCGTTATAACAAGGTGGTGTTTTTCCTCTATTTTCTCATAACAAATAATGTAAAAAAAAACATTAATTTGTAAATAATTCATATTCAAATTGGCTGCAAATTTTTACCATTGTATATGAATACGTATGATGTTTACTGTAAGATGTCAATAACTTAAGGGCCGCATGTAATTTATTGTGGTTGTTTGGTTCATTTTGCAGTTCTGTATTTTCGTTTTCGTTCCTTCTTTCTTCCTCCTCACAGTCTAATAAAAATTGTGTGGCATGTATCAGGGTGCATTGCTCTCCTGTAATTGCACTCATTATCTCTGGCCAATCAGGTTCAAACTCTCCCATGTGTGATTGAATTGGAGGGCCAGCAGGATTACTATTATGTAGCAGTTTATTCCATGCATTTTTTATGTTCTTTGTTGTAACTTTGAACCACGAATCCGATAAAATGTCAATACAGGTTTTTAATGTGTAATCGTCAAAAAATTCATTTATTCCTTGATCATATGTTAAAACAATTTGCAAAAGCTTGTGCCGGAAAATTCTTTTTGTTTTTCCTATGATCCCTTGATCCATTGGTTCCAGAACAAATGCTGTATTAGGTGGTAAATATATAATTTTAAAATGTTCCTCTTCTTGTAGCGAAATTTTGTAGGCTTCGCAATCATTTAACATCATTTTACTTTCTCCGATATTTGTTTTCCTCCTGATATTGTTTTACTGATGGTTCGAAATGGTTTTCAAATCAATCTGAAAATAACGTTCTACTCATCCGTGCATTTGACTGCGATTTAAAAATTACAGGTAATGAAAGTACATGTTTCAAAGCTCTTAGGTTTTTATATTTATAAATTACAATAGGCATAATCCTATGTGTGCCTAACGCATTTGCACATAAGCCAATTGTAATTCTATCTTTCTTCGCCCCATGTCCACTAAGACTTTTTGTTCAATGACACAATGACACAAGAAACGAAGAATAGAAATTGATTGATCAGTGACGCGATGAAAGGGGATGTAAAAGTGACGTAGCACGCAGTGCCGCAGGTAGCAAGAAACCCTGGACGGGCGACCGAAGCGGTGCGTGCTAATGACCCTATTATAAAAAATGCTGCCGATGAGGCGTGCATTACTCGAAAATGCAGAAATGACTTTATTGCCGGAAAGAAGACGGCTCGAAAAAACCATCAACTTAGAAACTGCAATTGTTCCGCGTTAAAAGTATTATAGAAGCTATCTATTAATTAATAAAGCATACGTGGCTCGACCGCTCGATCCAACACCGTCCCTACCATACAATAGATTCCGAAAATTACCAAACGACTCTATCTGTACTGCAAGCGTCTTTCCACAAACAAATAAGCGACCGTAATAATAGTATCTAATTATACCGAAAAGCCGTTATTTCCTGCCTGTAAAATTTCCTTCAACGCTGCCTACATCTGGTCGCCAAAATTCTCTCACCGTCACGTATTCCCCTTACCTTCTGCACAACACCAATTACCCAATTACCCACTTTTTCCCCAGTCTTATTACCTGCGCCACGGTTAACGGTTTGACTACAAAATGTGTAAAATCGTTTAAAATTGAAGACTGATTTAAAATTGTCTAAAATCGCAGACTGACTTAAAATTGTTTATGATCAAAGGCTAATTTAAAATTCCTTAAAATGGAAAACTGATTTAATATTGTTTGTGATCAAAGGCTAATTTAAAATTGTTTAAAATGGAAGACTGATCTAAAATTGTTTAAAATCTATTGAATAAATTAGTTTGTTTGCTAACATAATCTTCTTACTACATATTACGTACTATCATTTATTTTATTAAAATTTTTTCTCGATACGATCCACGAATTCTCATAAATTAATTCTCAAGAACCTCATAAATGAAGAAATAATTCTGTAACATTTCATAAATGTATTCCGGTTTTATCAGCGGATAAAAATGGCTCGCGACTAGCTCGTCGATCTGCGCGGATTTAATTACAAAATCAACGCGCTGCGAAAGGTTATCGGTGCAATTAGGATCATTAAGATCGGCGATCACACGCCCGGCAACACAGTAAAGTAAGAATTATAATTGCCTGCCGAACAATAATTATCTCGGGACTAACAAGTCGGCCGACGCGGCCGAGCTTGCGTTTAATTATCGCTAGCATGAATCAGTTAAAGCGAACGTGACACGAACACGCTCTTGATTGTTTTTTCTTAGCCCGAACGCTTTGATTTCTTTCCGTTGTTTTATGCGTTTCATTTTTTCTTTTTAATAAACTACCTGACGGAATTCGGAATGGAAACGAGTCGGTCGGTCCTATCGTGTTTTTAAAAATGGCGGAGGATAATGGAGATCCGCGCCGTGCACCGCGTCCACAATGAAATATTATTTTTAATTAACCCGGCTGAATATTATTTTGCGTTATTTATGGCCACGGATCTACCCGGTTCTCAGCTTCCGCCGGGTTCCTCATTTGATCGCGGACACGCGGACTTTAATGAAATTTATTGTATTAGTTTCATTGGAATTTTATAATTATGTGCTCCCCGATGAAATTTATTGTGATCGGTTGAATGAAATTATTGACTGTTCTGAAGTACTACATTCGATTTTACTGGATTTCTTGTTATTTTATAAAATTCTAACAAATATCACTTGTATTTATGTCCAAATAGACTAATTAATAAAACTCAAAGAAATCGTCAAATGTATTTAGGTTTATTGTTGTACGATTTATTTGGTTAAAATCAGTGAGAAATTAAATATTTCGTTATTTTAGTTAGTTTATATTATTTTACCCTGTATAATAAAATATTTTCGTATTTTTGCTGATATCAAAAATATGTGCCAACTTTCTTTAGTTCAGAGCTAAGAATATTACGATTGATGTTCTTCTTTTCTTTCGAGATCATTTTCTTCCAAGTATTGAAGATCATCGCTATTTTGTGCATATTTACACATATTTTTTCAAAGGTCATTGTAATGTTTGGCTATCAAAAATCAAAAAATTTTGTAATTTTGTGAAATTCAGTTTCTGATATGTTTCTTGGCAGACAGGACGCAGACGACGATATAATATCGAAGAAATCGCTGCAGTCGGTCAGGGAGACCATAATCTTCCTCAAGGAGCGTACGTAACGATTTTTACGATTTTACCACAAATTTAGAAATCATTATAATCTAAAATTTGTTTTAGATTATAAAAATTCATTTTAAAACGAAACGTCAAACTGTCGACTACAACTTCCTTTAGCTTCTTAATTGAAAATTTTTCATTTTTCTTTAACCGTGAATGCCACACGCATGATATTTGCGTAGAATAATTCTACAGATTCTCCTGATTACGACGATACACTGTTTTACAATATTACGAACATTTAAACATGTTTAAATAATTCTTAAAGAGAGGGAGGCATTTTCCACAGTCCTTTTGTAATTTATTTTCAAAATTAAGTATCCGAAGGAAGATCCGACTAGAAAATATAAATGGCGTTTTCTAGGGTTTAAGCTAGATTTGGTAAATTCTAAAGTAACCGGAAGTTAGGTCTCCATCTTAAACCACAATTAGAAAACTATTCAAACTCCAATTTTTTAAAATACAAGTTTAGATTTCGCTATCCAATGTTAATGAAATAGCAAAAAAGTTGTGGGTCAGAACAGACAGATTATTATTTTATGCTAAGTCCGCCATTTTTATTTCCTACCTTCTCTACTTTCAATTTTCCTCCCTAATTGGCAATTGTTATTTCGTTTCATATCTTGAGTCATATTCTCTGTTCACCTTTGGTGCTCTCATTTATATTTTTTAGTTGACAATTCTCAGAATCAGTTCTCTACTTTGTGCAAATACTAACGAAAGTTTTTATTTCTATTTTCCATTCGGCATTTTTTCATTTCAGTTCGTGTTACTGTAATTTATCAGTTTCCATTTTTATATTTTATTTGGCAATATTTAATTTCCGTTTCTACACACACACGCACCAGTACTTCCATTTTTATTTTTTAATTGGCAATTTTTACTTTTATTTCTTATTTGATATTTTAATTTGTAGTATCTATTTGGCAATTTTTCATGTTAGATTCCACTAGATGTTTTAATGTCTGTATTCTATTTGACAATTTTTAATTTCAGTTTCCAAATCAGTACTTTCATTTTTATATTTTCTAATTGACAATTTTTACTTTCATTTTCTATAATATTTGGCATTTCAATTTCTGCTATCTGTTTGGCAATTTTTTATGTAAGCTTCCACTCGGAGTTTTAATTTCTATAATCTATTTGGCAATTTTTAATTTCAGTTTTTACTCAGAACTTTCATTTCTATTTTCTGGTAGACAGTTTTGTATATTATGTTGTATTTGTTATTCCAATTTTTATTTTTTCATTTGGTAATTTTTCAATTTGGTATTTACTATTAGTTTCGATTTTTATACTCTGTTCAGCAATTTTTCATTTCAGCTTCTAGTTATTACTTTCATTTTTATTTTCTAATTAGTCACTTTTTATTTTGTTCTTATTTTATTTACTGCTTCATACTTTTATTTTTACTTTCAAATTGACAATCTTTTGTTTTAATTATCATTTGATATTTTTCATTTCTATTTTCTAGGTAGCAATTTATATTTTTGTTTATCACTTGCTACGTTCATTTTTATTTTTTAATAGGCAATATTTATGTCTAGTTTCCATTTGGTATTTTCATTTTCTAATATTATTAATTTTAATGGCACGTATAAGTTATTTTTCATAATATTATGCTAATTACGGTATTTTTTGTCCTATTTGTTACTTTCAATTTCATTTTCTAATTAGCAATTTTTAGTATTTGTTTCTATTTCTTTATTTCTATATTCCAATATTGCTAATACTAACAATATTATTCTTAATAATTTCACATATATTTCTCAGAAGAATGTAGTTCATTATTCACAAGAATAATATTATTATTGTCGCACCTAAAACAGACCATTCTATTAACCTTCCTAGCTGCCATGTAAGAAATATTTCTGGAACATTAAATTTTATCCAATATACGCTTCATGCTAATGAAAAACAATATAACTAAAGATGCTTTAATGGTCATACTATTATGGTAAAAAAATAGAATGAAGGAGATAAGTTTAAGGTTTCTTTTATATGGAGCACCCTGTATGTACACGCGTACACATTATTTCACTTGCACTGGTTGCAAATACATGTTTAAGGAAAAATATTAATTTTATTGCATTTGTTAAATCGTATATGTACATATATTTTTGAGAAAAATGTTTCGAGAATTCTTATCGATAATATTATTATAAAGTATAATAAAATACAGTCAATACACACACAGTCAATATGCATAATTTAAATAATATATGCACCCCTCCCCTAATTTTCTTCTGCAACATTTCACTTTGTCGAAATGAATTTTTCACCTTTTGATAGAAATTCGATTCGATAGAAAATGGCCTGCGTTTATTATCAAAGCGTATAATATAAAAAAGTATAAAATATGAAATGTATAATATAAAAACGTATAAAATATAAAATATATAATATAAAAAAGTATAAAATATAAAATATATAATATAAAAAAGTATAAAATATAAAATATATAATATAAAAAAGTATAAAATATAAAATATATAATATAAATATATAAAGACATATACAAATCTTCGTTTTTATATTTTGTTTAACAAGATTTGAATCGAATGAATTCGCAACGACTAAAGAAATTCATTGCTGCAAGTCTGCGCATTTAACTGAATGGCGAATCAAAGTTGACGGGAACGCGGAACAACGCGAGGTTGCCGGAAAAGTGTTAACGTGTTTTTAATTCGGTCGTTCGCGAGGATAACAACGCATTCTTTTCGATTGCAGGCGCACGCTGATGAAATGAACAAGTAAACGACGAACGCTGAGTTAAGCAATAATTCCGCCATGTTGCTCAATCGTTGATTCGAAACGGTGCCCGATAATTAAAAGGGGTCACGCTGTGTCAGACAGTTTGTAAAATTTCATTTTCGTACTTCGACGTGTTCTTTGATGCGCACCGCTTTTGGAAAAAATCCTTGCAAGCTCCATGCTAACGAAGAGTAATTAAAATAGGGTCCGACGCTGCATTGGTACTTTTGAATCAAATTCACGCACCCGAGATCGATTTTGCGACATTTTTCAAACGCCATTCTCAATGTTGCTTCAGAAAGTATTATAGTAATTTCAGTTAATTTCCGTATTCCTTAATTTGTTTGTTTCTTCGTTGCTTCATTTATCACGTCGTTTCTCCAGTTTTTCATTTCTTAATAGGTTAATTTTTGTTTTCGTCAGTTTGTGAATCATTTAATTTTTTTTGCCATTATTTCTTAATTTATTTAATTCATCATTTCATCAATTTCTGAATTGTTTTGTATCCTCATTCCAGACTTTGTTTATTCAATGCTTGTAATTTGTTAATTTATGTGTTTCTTCAATTGTTCATTCTGGTTTCCACCAATTTCTTGTTTCTCTTCATTTATTTATTTATTTTGCCATCTCTTATTTCGTTTATTCTGTCATGTCCTATCTCCCTTATTTCACATATCTTTGACTTCCTAATTTATTTATTTCATCAATCCTGATTTTGTTTATTCAACTTCTTAATTTACTAATTTGTCAATTTACTTATTTCTGGCACTCCATATTCATCACGAAAGCATCCAGTCCTCGAACTGGACAGGATTGGGAATTTGGTTTTTTAATTTGTTGATAGCACTGGTCGAGGAAAGTAAACGAACAGCAGTCGTTCACAGAAACTTTCGCACATTTGTACCGTTATTTGTTAACGTAAGTCATCAATTTCCGTCGCAGCTAATTAATCGTTTTACGCTGCCTGTCGCTATCTGCAATATAAATATCGACTTCCATAAATAAAGTAGCATTTCCTCGTTTTTGTCATTTATAAACTCGAATCAATGAACGCTGAGACCCAATAATTTCCAATTCGACGCATGGTGTACCTTCCTTTCGATTGTTTTTTTGCAAATTCTCCTACATTATATCTGCTCAGAAAAAATTGCACCCTTTAAATCGAACAAAAACCAAGTTTTTCAGATTTTACATTTCATTTCTGCCTACAAAACAATTTTATTTGAAAAATCGCTTTAAGCAATAATATTTCAGCATTTCTTATTTTCATGTAGAAAGTTCTCCACTTTAACCATTGTTTAAATAATCCTACAGCAACAACAAAGTTAAAAAATAATTCCATATTGAAACACTACTAATTAAATCTCCAAAAAATAACTAGACATTGGCACCATAACCTAACTGTCCGCCATGTTGCACAAACGGTCCCAATTGAGTCAGCAGTCGTCAGAAAACTGAATATCGAATAGTTCCAAAGTCAAATTTCCCTTATTGACTTACAAAATCATCAAGAACGGACAAGTGTCACACACCTAACCTCCAAAGCGTTCTTTAACAGCTTTTCAAACAATTCTATAGCAATAACAATTTCAAAGAACAATGTTACATCGAAACAATTGCATAAATACAATTTTCTACAGGCATTTACAAAAACGTTCTAAACAGAACAATCAAAAACTAACGCTACTAGTTAAATCACCAAAAAATAACTAGACATTGGCACCATAACCCAACCATCCGCCATGTTGCACTAACGGTCGCAATTGTATATCGAGTCGTTCCAAAGTCAAAGTTCCCCTTATTAGCTCGGAACATCATCACCATCGACAACGGATAAGTTCCACTAACCTAACCTCAATAGCATTTAGCACGATCAACTAGGAAAGTAGCGCACGCAGCGCAGGCCAATGGTTACCATAAATCCGACGCCATCCGACCCCGCACGACTATAACTACCGGCGGGGGGCCAAGAATCGTAAGAGCGGTGATTAAATGGTAATTTCGCATCGACCAGCTGACAATCCGGGGGTGACCGCCGATGTGATTGTGAGGGACGCCCTGGGCTTAATACGGCAGGACGTCGGCGGCCGTCACGGAGAGCTGCTGGGCAAGCTTCTTGATTTACCAAGACATCCCCGACCGAGAGATCGGAACTACGCGGTTCGCTGCTTCCGATAGCGCTGCTCTGTCTTTTTCACTTTAACGGCAAGCCCCGGGACTTAACCTCACCCATTCCTGTTCTATGACCGCGAAGCTTAAACGTTCCCCTATCCGACTATCTGCCTTTGACACAACCCGAAATTCCCCCCGACTGTCTCACTCTTCAATCCTGGACTAATCCTGTGCGCGAATAGATCGTTTTCGCGCCACGTTGTTTAAGAATGATGGATTTTGGTACCTCAGACTTCACAATCGCAGGTTTTGATGTTGCAGATCACGGTGTGATAGATTCTGGGACACTAGACCACAGTAACGTTGATTTAGGGAGCCTAAATCATGGTAACATAGATTTTGGAACACTGGATCATAGTAACATGGATTACAGAATACTAGATCATAATAACATAGATTTAGGAGCACTAGATCATGGTAACATAGATTTCGGAACACTAGATCATAGCAACATAGATTTTGGAACACTAGATCATAATAACGTAGATTACGGAACACTAGATCATAGCAACATTTTTGGAACACTTGATTATAGTAACATAGATTTTGGAACACTGAATCATACTAACATAGATTTTGGAATACTTGATCATAGTAACATGGATTACAGAACACTAGACTATAGTTACATATATTTTGGAACACTGGATCATAGTAACATAGATTTTGGAATACTAGATCATAGTAACATGGATTACAGAACACTAGATTATAGCAACATAGATTTTGGAGCACTAGATCATAGTAACATAGATTATGGAACAGTAGATCATAGCAACATAGATTTTGGAACACTAGATTATAGTAACATAGATTGTTGAACATTGCATCATAGTAACATAGATTTAGGGGCCGTAGATGGTGGTAGCTCAGTTTTAAAGACCCTAGACGATATCATCCCAGTTTTTAAGCATCCTAGACGGTGACATCTCATTTTTAGGGATCCTGGATAGTGACATTCCAGTTATAGGGACCCTAGATGGTAGCATCCCAGATTTAGGGGCCTTAGATGAGGTGACATCCCACATTTTGGGTCTCTCTTTTGTGAATCCCCAGGAAAACATATACTTCCAAAGAATACTCTAGAATACTAGCTTAAGCTTTAACACCCCTAGATCTTAGTTTCAATGCGTCGGTAAACTAGCTTTAAGGGGCATAGACTTTGTCATCCTAAATTTTATTACTCTAGGTTTTAACATCCTAGAATTTGGCAGTGCGTATATTGGTACCATTGATACTGCATTACCACATTAGAGTTTTGTTCCCTATATTTATGAATCCAGATTAGATTGCTTTAAATCATTTTCTCCCGATTTGAGCTATAAATAATTCTATGATATAATATCGTCCCTGGGAATTTAATATTTCAGGTTTAATAGCCCCCTCTAGCACAAACGATCTAGAATCCCAGAAATATAACCGTAAAGGTTAAAGGTTGCTTTAAATTATCTTCCTTTTAGTATAAATTCTGCATTTGTGGAATACTCTACTTCTATGATATAATGGTCTCCCCAAGGGCTTAACATTTGGGGTATGGTACCTGACCAGCGAACGAGGTAGAATCCCAGAAATATAACCATAAAGGTTAAAGATTGCTTTATATCATCTTCCTTTTCATGTAAATTCTGCACTTGCGGAATCCTCTAATTCTGCGATACAATAGTCCCACTAAGGATTTAATATTTGGATCGCGGTACCACCGACTCTGTTCGGGCTATTTCCTAATTCTAGCACATTATAATAGCCCCCTACGGCTTTAATATTTGAGTTTTGACTCACTTAACTAGCAGATGACGTAGAATCCCAGAAATACGGCCACGGAGGTTACACGTTGCTTCGAAATTATCTTACCCCCAGATGGGGTTGAGCTAAATTTTCAGATTGTGTTATTCTTTAATTTTACACTGCTTCTCCTAGGGCTTCAATAGTTTAATTTTGGCATGCCTGTAGGGTTCCAAATATTTACTATGATATGACTTTCTGCTAAGTTTCTAATGGCCTTTATCTTCTAGTAAGATATACAAACCTTAATTTGTATCTAGTTCTTTAGTATATAACTCTCTTCTATAAATAATTTCTTCGTTATTTCTAAATTTTTATTGAATGAGTTTAGGTTAGAATTAGGATTATTCTACTCACATTCTAGTGACCTTTTCCTTCTAGTGAGATGTACAAATCTTAGTTTGTATATAGCCTTCTTCTATAAATAATGTCTTTGTTATTTCTAAATTTCTAGTGAATGAGTTTAGGTTATGTATAACATCATTAATCACTCCAGTCTTGGTACTGCAGAAGATTCTTCTATTATTATCAGTATGACTTTGTAGAGGCCATTTTAAATTAAGCCAGTAAGAAACCCTTTTACTGGATCCTCTTTTTTATAAGAATCTGTTCTTTTAACCCAGGAGCCCTGCTTGGTCGATTCAGGTTAAGTGTTAATGGAATTTCTTATTTTCGTCGTCCGCTAGCGAGGTAACCAACCTGAATCCATTAATCACTCCAGACTAGGTGCTACACGAGGTTCCAAAAACATCGCTATATCTTTTCGATCGGTACCTTTTAGTGAATTGTCCAGTTAGTGAATTAGTCCAGTTGGTCTAATAACATGTGTAAGCATTCAGCTGAAATTCGCATAAAACATACACAAATGTTCTCTTGCATACAATTACTAATATTCAAGATATTACTATTAAATAAAAACATTTATCGCGTCAGTATTATTACGATTTTAAAATTTATCGACATTAATGGACATTTAAATATAAAAATTACATATAAAAATCTGTATAAAAATGTAATTTTTCTTAGCGAATTTACTAGCGAGTTTTCTAGTGACTTTCCCAGTGAAGTTTCTAGAAAAATCATCCGTCAAAGATTTTCAACTGATTAAACATTGATGGAAATTTATACATAAAATACATAAATCTTAATAGACCTAGTAATCATATGTAGTAAATTTCTTAGTATATCTCCTAGTTAGTTTCTCATGATTTTTCTACAGAACTTTATATCGAAAATTTAAAAAATACGGAAACATCGATGGAAAATTATACATAAAATACATAAATCTGAACATAACAAATAATTTTTTCTAGTGATATTCCTAGTCAATTTTCTGGTGTACTTAATACCGAAGATTCTAAAACATATTAAAATTGTTAGATATTTGTACGTAAAATACAACCAAGTTATTTTTTCTAGCAAAATTCCTAACGAATTTCCTACTGAATTTTCTCTTGTCGTTAAAGAGCCAAAGACAAAAATTGCCCAACGGTGAAATCCGAATGGAAATCTCGGAATTTCATACCAAAACTGTTCAAAACAGATCTATTTCTTTCGCTGATGTCATCTGGCCCAGAGCGTTGCTCTCCGGGGCAAGTTAATGAACGGATGTAGGTCGGGCAGATTCTATTTTTATTTATCGTTGCCGAATTCGATCAGTCCGGGCTCTTGTTAATTAATATTCGAGACCGGGAGGATTATACTTTGTCGGGTTGTAGAAACGCTCACGATTTAACGGGCTCGCAAGACTGATTCCTCGAATCGAAGGAGAACAAATCGTGGTCTAAATTACATAGATTTTCCCGGGGATTGATCGATCGTCTACCATTGCAGCCAGCTGACCTGCTGAAATGGAAGCAAGTAGCGACCAGATTCAGCGAATTAATTACCGAAGCCCCTGACCAACTGCAGCTGAATGAAGATCGATCGCACGACATGGTAACCGTGGACGACAACGCCGGAAATGCGACCACCGGCTTAAGAAGCCGGAACCGCGTGTTGGCGGCGTAAAGAAGGACAAATGGGAGCGTCAAAGTTCAGATAAATCAGGATCAAGATCGAAAGAAAGCACGGCGTTAAGTCTCCCCCCTCCCTCGCTCTCGCTGGAAGAACAACGAGATTACAAAAACTTTGTGCGCGCTTCGGCGACCGGTTTGCTTTTTAACTTAAAAATACGACTTCACCTGCTTCCGTAATCCGACATTTTTGCCCATTAAATGGAAGATCGTTCTATTAACGAACGTGCTTATATAGAAGAGCAAAAACAATGACAGCGTTGTTCGCCATGGCACCGCTCGCTGTCTACGACAAGGATTCTGAAAGGACAACTCAACATCCTACTTCTAAAAGACCTGAATTGTTATTGTATCGAATTGTGTTATAGTTAATATCCTTTATTGTAAATAAAATGCCGCGACGCGAGAGAAATTGTGTACTTCGCAACAATATTATAATCGTATAATAATAAGTTGAACATGACAAAATTATCATATTTGAAGCATGACATTTTTGGTTCGGATTTTATATTATAATTAAATACCATACATAAATATGTAATGTAGAGCTTATAGTAACTATGTATTACTTACTCGGTCTTTTGTTTTTTACACAATAAAAAAAAATGTTTTTCTTTCTTTGTATTCATGCAACCTGTCGCAATCCCCTTTTCGGACTTTTTAAAAAATATAAAATATTTTAACAACGAAACATAATTTGTATATAATCATATTGTTACACAATTTTTTGTGTATATACATAACTTTTGCCGTCAAAAATTTCAAAAAAAAATTTTGCAGTTGGTCGAAAAAATGCAACGGAGACCGCAGCTCGCGAGTTCATTTCTCGCGCAGCTGAAATATCATCCTTTGAACCTTCCCGGTCATGGCGGAGCGAGAACGTAAAACCGAAACGGCGGCCCGGAGTATTTTCATTTTAATAACGAATTTATACAAATGCTCGTCGGCGATCTCGGATATCAGGAATTTCGCCGTTTTCAATTCCAATCGATAGAGATATTAACCGCCATTACGTTGTACGAGAGTTCCGACGCAGTGCCAAGCAACGCTGTTCGCATAATCAGCCGCCATCCCACGGGAACCGTCGAGTTTCCGGAAGCTTTACGCATTTATTTTCACTGTGCGCGGTTTCTTTAATCACACGCCATTAAATATGTAAACTGCTCTCTGCCAGTGGTTTGAATTCGATTCTCATCGCCGGCAGCTTTTGAATTTCCCGCGCTCGATCGCGGCATCCATCGGACATTTTCGTTTGAAACTTAATTTTCTTGGAATCGTTGATCCAGGAACGATCTTCTGACGCGTTTCCTACGAATTGGTTCATTTAGCTCGTCAGCTGAATAGCAAATTAATTTGCAACGTTGTAGACACTTGATTTAATTGTTTAATAAAGAATTGTCTAGTTTTCATTTTTACTTATTTATATTTGTAACAATGTCGTAGCTGATTCGGCAGTACGTGTGCTAAAAATATGTATAATAATGTGATATTATTTATAATATTTATTAACTTGCGACATTTTAGCGATATGATTAAATTATTTAATAAAGAAGTTTGGCGACGGTCGTTGTGTGTGTTTGGTCGAGAAAAGGAGAGGGGAGACGTTTCGTCCGGGGCCCGCTAGAGGACTCATCAGTAAGGCTATCCTAGCGTGCCCTTGCCTTAGACGTGGGGGTAGGACGAAGTCTCTGTATATATAGGGATCGAGGCGGCTTGGTTACTAGCGGGAAGAAGAGCCCTCTGCTGGCGGGTCTGGAGGTAGCCGCCACAGAAGTTTCTATTTTCAATCGATATTTGTCCATATCTGCAATAGTGTTAATATTGTCCTCAGTAATAAAAGATCTCGTAGCTTGAATTGGTATTTATTCATGTTTATAATTCTGTTAATATTGTTTCTAATATTGTTAATCTGCAACATTCTATATATCTAATTAAATTATCAAATAAATAATTTCTTAGTTTTGGTTATTACTTATTTATATCGATAATAATGTTAATATTGCATTTAAATGTTGTGATCAATTTTTCCATATTTACATACTTAGAATTTTGATTAAAATTATTATTAATTTAATAACATCAGTAGAAAAATTTATTTCTAAAATTCTTAAATTATCGAAAATCGATGAAATTTATATTTAAAGTAGCTTCACCTATTTGTTCAACATTAATTACCAGTATATCAATCGAATTCAGTCAAATTCCATTTTATTTAATTGCAGAAGAATCAGAAATAGTTTCTGGACGTATTAGAAGATTATTTGGATGAATTTTTCTAGGTGCATATTTAACAATTATTTCTGTCTTCGATAGTTATTATATTTTTTTAAAATCCTATTACTAAATAAGTTTGAAAACCGAGATTTCTAATACATTAAAAAAAAGATGTCGTCTGTTAAGTGCTGTTTCTAAAGGAATTCTTTCAATCAGGTATTATCGAAATAATTTTCTTCGTTTTTGAGACTCGAATTAGATCACAGAGAGCACGCGGCATTCCAGTGGATGGTAATTAATTAGGCTTTTATTCTGCAGCAAGTATACAGCATTTAAAAGCCTCGAGAAAATTTCGTTATTGCGGACACACGGACGGAGGAGGGTAGTAACAGAGGCGCCGGTGCGCTCGAAACGTGTTTGAAACTAATTTGCTACACTTCAGCTCATTAAAATAATTATTCGACGTAACGGTAATTATGCAACCGTTACAGCTTGATGCTTGCGCTTTTCCCGTGCTGTCGACGCTATCAATCTTCCAATGAAACAAACGTGTCCAATCTTTCTCCGGTTTCAATCAAGTATAAAATTTCATAAAACAAATTTTCATCAGGCAATTAAGTTTTTAAAGCATTCGAAACTTGTTTTCGAATATACCTGTAAATAAGATCCCAAATAGATGGGGAACATTTCTGTACATAATTTCTAAAATAAATGACGAAAATAGTTTTCTACAATTGTCGAAAAAAATGGAGAAAATAATTTTGCACAATTTACAAAATAAATGTAGAAAATAGTTTTGAATAATTGTCAAAATAAATGAAGAAAATGATGATATATACTTTTTTTTTTTTTATTTATCATGGGGGAAATCTGCTGGTCAGACACCCCCGTCCCGCCCGAAGGGCGGGGCGGGGGTAGTGCGGGGTTCGACCCGCTAAAACCCCCACGGCGGCCTAGGGCGCTGGCGATTAGCGGGGGAGCCACGGGAACTCTCAAGAACACGACCGCGGCTCCCCCTCGCCTGGCCGGCCACCAGGATGGAGCGGTGGCTGGCCGCATCCCGGGGGGAGATTAATCCTCCCCCCATGAATCATCTTGATTCGGCGGAGCGGGGGACCGCACTCCACACCGCCTCGTCATGACGGCCGCACCGGCGGCCGTCGGGGGCGACGACTTTTCGTCGCCCCCACTTCTAAAAGGACATCCTCGGTTGGCGGGCGGCGGGCAATTAAACCAGAGATCTGGTACACCCGCCGCCCGCCCATTCTCAGCTGCTCGGCGACCCCGCTCGGCAGCCTCCTTCTGCAACATTACCTGTTCGCAGAAGGCTATGGCAGCCGCCCATTTTGTCGGGCTCTCCAGCATGGCCCCAACTAAGCTGGAGAGAGCGAGGTCGCGACCAACTTCCCTTCTTAGGACTCGGCGCAGCACTGAAAAGGCGGGGCATACCTCCAGTGTATGCTGCGCCGAGTCCTCCTCCGCGCCACAGTGGTGGCACCCCTTCGTCGCTTCCCGACCGATGCGACACAGGTAAACACCGAAGCAGCCATGCCCGGTGAACACCTGCGTTGCACGGTAGGAGAGCCTGCCAAACCGCCTCTCCCGCAACGAGGTGAAGTGTGGCAGGAGAGCCCCAGGGACGCGCTCGCCGGCATGGGACCAAAGCTCCGCATGCCATCTGGCGAGCGCTAATCCCCGGGCCTGGAGCTCGAAGCACTCGACCGCCTCCCGCTCCGGCGGGTAAATGATGATATATACTGTAAGATATTTTAATGATTTTTAACGAATTCTGTACTATTTTATACAATTCTATACTATTGTAGTATCGTAATTTAGTGGGTACGTTTAGGACGAGGAGGAGTGTTAGGCTTAGGGGACCGTAGTTTTAAGTCTTTGTAACTATGGTAGGCAATAGAAGAGAAACTTTGGCGAAGGCCGGGTCAGATGAAAAAAATCCCTTGGCGACGGAGAGCCGGCGGATGCGATTGGCACGTTTTTAGAAAAGGCAGGCATTGTATCGGACGAGCGTGTTTGGAGTGGACAGAGAGTGTACGAGAGTCGTCGAGTGAGGAGTGTTGCAAGTTGTAAAATTAAGTGAAGTAGTTGTAATCCTAGTTGAAGGTACGGTACGCGATATTTTCTGTCTTCACCACGTTTTGTCCTTTCCTAATCGATACAGATTCTATATTGTTTAAATATTAGACAATTTCTACATAATTTTGAGGGCTCAGCCGGGATTTGAGGAAAAGGTAGCGTTGAATGATAACAATGATATTGTGACTGTAGGAGTTGAGAGTTGAACTTTAGTTGTTGTGTTGTGCATTGAAAAACCTTTCAAGATGTCTGAAGGAAACGATACCGTTGTCGAAGTATCACAAGCAAGCCTATCTGCTGACAAATTAGAGGAAATTCTAACAATGAAGTTAACCGGTTTAAAGGAAGAATTGAAGAGCCGCAAGCTGAGGACGTCGGGAAATAAAAAGCAACTACAAGATCGGCTTAAAGCAGCCATAATGTTGCAAATCGAACATGCCGAAGAAGAAGATGATATTGATGGCAGTGAAGATGAAGAAGAAGGAAGCGATGTGAGACGATGCGTGCGTCGGATGCAGGCGTTAACATTCAGGGATGTTGAGGAGTCCATGCGTACATTTAGCGGAGACGATAAAGCAAACATTCGTTGTTGGCTCGAAGAGTTTGAAGACATGGCGGAGCTATGTGAATGGAGTGAAGTACAAAAAGTTATTTATGCGAAGCGGTTATTGCGTGCATCGGCGAGATTGTCCGTCGACTGTGAAAAATGTTGTCGCAAATGGGTCGAGATGAAGCGAGCATTGGAGTCCGAATTTGGTAAAACTGCAGATACGTACAAGATACATAAAGAGTTGTCACGTAAAATTAAAAGATCGAACGAGTCGTATCAAGAATACATTTATCAAATGTTGGAGATTGCGAAGCAAGCAGACGTGGAAGTCTCAACAGTTATTAAGTATATTATTGACGGAGTTCAGGATTTCGAGACAAACAAAACGATATTGTACGGTGCTAGAAATACACGTGAGTTGAAAGAAACATTCAAAATTTACGAAGACATGAAGGAAAAATCAAGAACGAAAAACAGGCGACCTGAGGAGAAGAAGAAGACGACCGTCCATGGAACCTCGTCACAAGGTGAATCACAGCAAGTGGCACGGCAAGAATTACGGCGATATTTTTTGTGTGGAAACCGATACCATACGGCTGCAAACTGCCCGACGAAAGAAAGAGGACCCAAGTGTTTTAAGTGTCAAGGCTATGGGCATGTTGCGTCAAGCTGTAACGGTGCGAATGGGCCAGCAAGGGTTGTGAGTAGTGTGTCTGAAGCGTCGAGAAAGAAGCGAGTTAAAGAGGTGCAAGTCGAAAATTGTAAGTTGACAGCGTTAATAGATTCTGGAAGCGATCTGAATTTGATGCGAGCGGATTATTATGTTAAAATTGGTGCTCCTTGATTGAATAATAAGATTTTGCAATTTCGTGGTGTCGGAGCAGAGAACAACCACACATTAGGGGAATTTTCAACAACTATTGCAATAAATCAGATAACATATCCAATAAATATACACGTTCTACCCAATACTTGTCGTCCCATAGTTTAATAATCAGTACAGAATTTTTACATTCCGTAGAACTAAGTATGAAAGGAGAAGAAATTTCTATTAAATAAATAGATTTGCCGGAAATTTTTAATGTCAATGTCGAGGCTATAGTTGACGATGTAGATTTATCACACGTTGCGGTTCCTGAACACAGAAATGTTATAGAAGATTGTGTTGCAAATGATAAACCATCTAAAACGAAAGAAGTAGGGATTAAAATGAGCTTGATACTGCAAGACGAGATCCCAGTGTACGAGAGACCGCGATAAATCTGAAGTTGATAAACAAATAACGTCATGGTTGAAAGATGAAATAATTCGAGAGTCTTGTTCAGATTACGCAAGTCCAATTGTACTAGTAAAGAAGAAGGATGGCACAACTAGAATTTGTGTTGACTACACACAGCTTAATAAAAAAAAAATGGTAAATGATAGATATCCCCTACCTTTGATAGAGGATCAATTGGATTTATTAGAAGGCGCGAAAGTATTTAGTTCGTTGGATCTCAGAAATGGATTTTTTCATGTTCCCATTAATGAGAATAGCAGAAAATATACCGCCCCCGTAACTCCCACCGGTCATTATGAATTTTTAAAGGTTCCGTTTGGGTTATGTAATTCGTCAGCCGTCTTTCAAAAGTATATAAATGCAGCGTTCAAAGAGTTAATTGCAACCGGGGTCGTTTTGACATACATGTGTTTCGTTTAAATTTGAATCTAAATCACGTGTTTCGTATCAATTTGAAGTTAAATCGTTTGTTTGGTATGCATTTGAAGCTACATCATGTACTTCGCATGGATTTTAAGCTAAATCATGTGTTCCAAATGAATTTGAATTTAAATCGTTTGTTTCGCATGAATTTGAAGCCAAGTCTTCTGTGGCGGCTACCTCCAGACCCGCCAGTAGAGGGCTCCTCTTCCCGCTAGTAGCCGATCAGCCTCGATTCCTATATATACACAGAGACTTCGTCCTACCCCTACGTCTAAGGCAAGGGCCCGCTAGGATAGCCTTACTGATGAGTCCTCTAGCGGGCCCCGGACGAAACGTGTCCCCTCTCCTTTCCACGACAACGACACTTTGAACCGCCGCCAAACTTCTATTTCTCGTAGATTTGAAGCTAGATCGTTTGTTTCGCATGGATTTGTAGCTTAATCATTTGTGTCGCATAGATTTGAAACTAAATATTCTATTTCGCATGGATAAATCGTTTGTTTCGCATGGATTTGAACCTATATCGTTTGTATCGCGTATGCATTTGAAGCTAAATCGTTTATTTCTCATGAATTTGAAGATAAATCTTCTATTTCTCATGGGTTTGAAGCTAATCATGTGTTCCGCATGAATTTGAAACTAAATCGTTTGTGTCGCATGAATTTGAAGCCAAGTCATCTATTTCGCAAAGATTTGAAGGTAGATCGTTTGTTTCGCTTGGATTTGCAGCTAAATCGTCTATTTCGCATGGATTTGAATCTAAACCTTCCATTTGGCATGGATTTTGAGCTAAATCATGTGTTTTGCATGAATTTGAAGAGAAATCATGTGTTTCGCTTAAATGTGAATCTAAATCACGTGTTTCGTATCAATTTGAAGTTAAACCGTTTGTTTGGTATGCATTTGAAGCTACATCATGTATTTCGCATGGATTTTAAGCTATATCATGTGTTTCGCATGGATTTGAAGCTAAATCGTATGTTTCGCATGAATTTGAAACTATATCGTGTGTTTTGCGTGGAATTGAATCTTAATCTTTTGATTCGCATGGATTGGAAGCTAAATCTTCTATTTCGCATGGATTTGTAGCTAAATCGTATGTTCCGCATGAATTTGAAACTAAATCGTTTGTGTCGCATCAATTTGAAGAGAAATCTTTTATTTCGCATAGATTTGAAGCAAAATTTTCTATTTTGCATAGATTTGAAGCTAAATCGTGTATGTCGCCTGAGTTTGAAGCGAAGATATCTATGTCGCATAGATTTGACCCTAGATCGTTTGTTTCGCATGGATTTGAACCTATATCATTTATATTGTATGCATTTGAAGCTAAATCGTTTATTCGGATGAATTTGAAGATAAATCTTCTATTTCGCATGCATTTGAAGCTAATCGTTTGGTCCGTATGGATTTGTAGATAAATCGTTTATTTCGCATGGATTTGTAGCTTAATCGTTTCTTTCCATAGATTTGAAGATAAATCTTCAGGTTTCGCATGAATTTGAAGCTAAATCATGTGTTTTGCATGAATTTGAATCTAAATCACGTGTTTCGCATCAATTTGAAGTTAAATTCGTTTGTCTGGTATGCATTTGAAGCTACATCATATATTTCGCATTGATTTGTAGCTAAATCACGTGTTCTGCGTAAATTTGTAGATAAATATTCTAATTCGCATAGCTTTGAAACTAGATCGTTTGATCACGTGGGTTGTTTCTTAATCGTATGTTTCGCATTACGTTGTTGTACGTTGCATTACTTTGTTTTTACGTTGTTTTGTGTTGTTTTACCTTGATTTACGTTGTTTCCCGTTGTCTCACGTAGTTGTTTAAAAGAGTATTAGGTTGTTTTACGTTTCTATACATTGTTTTTACGTTATTTTATATTGTTTTACATTGCTTTACGTTGTGTTACGTTGATTTACTTTGTTTTGCATTGACGATTTAAAATGTTTGACGATGCTTTACGTAGTTTGCTTTGTTTCGCGTTGTGGTTTAAAACAGTATTACGTTGCTGTACATTGTTTTTACATTGTTTTATACTGTTTTACATTACTTTACGTGTTACGTTGTTTTACTTTGTTTCGCATAGATGATTTACGTTCTTTTACGTTGTTTTGCTTTGTTTTGACGTTGGTTCACGTTGTTTTACCTTGCTGTACGTTGTTTTACACTGTCTCACGTTGTTGTTCAAAACCGTATTACGTTGTTCTACGTTGTTGTACATTGTTTTTACGTTGTTTTATATTGTTTTACATTACTTTACGCTATGTTACGTTGTTTTACCTTGTCTTACATTGTTTTACGTTGCCTCACGCTGTTGCTTAAACCAATATTACGTTGTTCTACGTTGTTATACGTTGTTTTTACAATGTTTTATAGAGTTTCACATTGCTTGTCGTTGTGTTGAGTTGTTTTACTTTGTTTCGCATAGATGATTTACATTGTTTTACGTTGTTTTATCTTGCTTTCGTTTGTTTCGCACTGATGATTTACATTAATTCACGTTGTTTTACTTTGTTTTCCTGTTGTTTTATGTTGTTTTACCTTCTTTACGTTGTTTTACGTTGTCTCACGTTGATGTTTAAAACCGTATTACATTGAGCTACATTGTTATACATTATTTTTATGTTGTTTTATATCATTTTACATTGCTTTGCGTTGTGTTACGTTGTTTTGCTCGCCTCGCATTGATGATTTACGTTGATTTACGTTGTTTTACTTTGTTTTATCTTGTTTTAAGTTTTTTTACGTTGTCTCACGTTGTTTTTTAAAACCGTATTACGTTGTTCTACGTTGTTATACATTGTTGTTACGTTGTTTTATATTGTTTTACATTGCTCTACGTTGTTTTACTAACTTTTTCTTTGTTTTGCATTGATAATTTACGTTGTTTTACGTTGTTTTATTTTGTTTTTACGACGTTTTTATGTTATTTTAGCTTGTTTTACGTAATAATCGAGGTTGTTTAATCAACAACGTGAGAAAGCGTAAATAAACGTAAAGGAAGGTAAAATAATGTACTACAACGTAAAAACAAAGTAAAACAACGTAAATCATTATAGCGAAACAAAGAAAAACAAGCAAAACAACGTAGAAAACGATAATCATTAACGCGAAACAAAGAAAAACAAGGTAAAACGACGTGAAAAACATAAATCATATATGCGAAACAAAGTAAAACAACGTCACACAACGTAAAGCTATGTAAAACAAAATAAAACAACGTAAAGCAATGATAGAACAACGTAATACTGTTTTAAACAACATCTTGAGACAACGTAAAACAACGTAAAGCAAGATAAAACAACGTAAAACAACGTAAAACAACGTAAAACATAGAACAACGTAAAAGCAATGTATAACAACGTAAAACACAGCAATATGGTTTTAAAAACAACGCCAAACAAAGAAAACAACGTAAATCATCGTAAAACAACGTAAATCATGAATGCGAAACAAAGTAAAAGTACGAAACACAACATAAACCAATGTAAAACAGTATAAGTCGACGTAAAAACAATGTATAACAACGTAGAACAACGTAATACTATTTAAAAAACACCGTGAGACAACTTAAAACAACGTATAGCAAGGTGAAGCAACGTAAACCAATATAAAATCAAAGTAAAATAATGTAAATCGTCAATGCGAAACAAAAAAAACAACTTGACGCAACGTACAGCAACGTAAAACAATATAAAACAACCTAAAAACAAAGCATAAGAACGCAGAAGAACATAAAACTGTAATAAATAACAACGTGAGACAAGACGAAATAACGTAAAGCAAAGTAAAACACGTAAAATAACGTAAATGATGAATGCGAAACGAAGTGAAACAACGTAAAGGTGGAGGTTGGTAAGGTGGATGGAGGTAACAGGTGGAGGTAGAGATAGAGATAGAGGCACATACGTAGCGGTAGAGGTAGAGGTACATGCGTAGAGGTAGCGTTTGAGGTACATGCATAGAGGTAGAGGTACATGCGTCGGTTTAGAGTTAGAGGTACAGGTGTATAGGTAGAGGTATAGGCATAGAGGTAGTGGTAGAGGTAGAGGTACAGCCGTAGCGGTAGAGGTAGAGTAGAGATAGACGTAGAGGTAGAGGTAGAGCTAGAGGTAGAGGTAGAGGTAGAGGTACCGGGCGCAAGGGTAGAGGTAGATGTATAGGTAGTGGTACAGGCGTAGAAGTAGAGGTACAGGTACATGCATAGAGGTAGAGGTACATGCGTAGCGGTAGAGTTAGTTGTACATGCGTAGAGGTAGAGGTAGAGGTACTTGCGTAGAGGTAGTGGTACGTGCGTCGGGTTAGAGTTAGGGGTACATGCGTCGGGGTAGAGTAAGAGGTACATGTGTAGAGGTAGTGGTAGAGTTACATGCGTAGAGGTAGAAGTAGAGGTACATGCACAGAGCTCGAGGTAGAGGTAGAGGTAGTGGTAGACGCACATACGTAGAGGTAGAGGTAGAGGTACCAGGCGCAAGGGTAGAGATAGAGATGGAGGTAGAGGTATAGGTGTAGAGGTAGAGGTACGTGCGTCGGGGTAGAGTTAGAGGTACATGCGTCGGTAGAGGTACATGCGTACAGGTAGAGATAGAGGTTCATGTACTCTACCACTACGCCTCTACCTCTACCTCTTTGCATGTACCTCTACCTCTAACTCTACGCCTGTATCACTACCTGTACCACTACGTATGTTCCTCTATCTCTACTTCTATGCGTGTACCTCTACCTACACCTCGACTTCAGCGCATGTACGTCTACCTCTACCTCTACGCATGTACCTCTACATCTACCTCTACGCTTGTATCTCTATCTTCTCCTCTACGCATGTACATCTACCCGTCCAAGTTGAACGTAAATGGCTTTTACAGAGCCCCGACGGCACAGACGACGACGACGGAAATGTTGCACGATACTATTTTCTCTGATGCAAAGTGTCTTTACCTTATGTTCTTCCTGCTGCACGTTTATTTCTTTGCTCTCTGCTTTTTAAAGAAATCTGTTGTTTTCTGCTCGTTTACTTTTGCCTGAGTGGTCCTTACCTTAGCGACACTGTGAGTGACACGTCCCTTAAAATTCTCCCTTGAATTTTGCTCCAGTTTTCAATGGGAAACGTTGTGTTGCCCGCGACTTCCGATTTGTTTAACCATGGTGTTTCCTCCGTGCCGCAGGAATGTTACCCCGGAACTTTGTAATATTGAATGTATGCTTTATCCCGCTTCATTTTCCCCACCAGGGATTTCGCCCGACTGCATACCTTCAATTCTCATGTACTCCGTCCAGGTTTCTGTTGTTAAAAGCAAATATAGCAGGAAAGTTAAGTGATACTTGAATTCGAGAGGGTTGAAACAACCCTCTGGAATGTGCGGCGTCTCGAAAATTATCTTCGAAACTAATTAGATTCTTATGTTTAGTTGTTTTTGTAGTTGTAATGTTTCCATTTTCAATTACACAACGCTATACTTACTGAGTATACTAATCCGACCAAAAATTATATGCAAGATTTTACGAAATCTCCGTATTCGACTCTACAGCTTCCAAGAGCGATTATCGTAGACACGAGAAAGCAAAATTTTTTGGTTTATCGTTTCGATTGTTGCGTCTGAATTCTGAAACACTAACAGATAGAGGCGGTCATTCCTACGATTTACGCGTTGCGGAGATTCCAAGAATAGCGAACGTCCGGACGGTGTCACTTTAATGCCAACGGTTTCGGAAGTCCATTATTCATTTACGCCATCCTTCGATTAATTATTATCCTGATAAACGTCACCCGGTGCGCAATCCGCCGATAAATCGTTATTCCGCAAACGGGCGCAACCGATGAAACGAGCAATTGATCTCGCCAACATCACGCGAGATAATTGACCCGACGACAATTTTTTTACCGGAGATCAACGATTATACTGGATCGAGCATATTGCTACTTTGTTTGATATGCAAACCGAGCCGTTATTCGCTTACAACTATCCGAACAATTCGATTATAAATGGTTAATACATGTGAGCTTAATTGAACGAAGCGCCATTAAATAAATAGAAAAAAATATTGGCGAAAGACGCCGTTAAATGCACGCAATAAATTATCACCATATCTTCATTTGCTATTAGTTCATTAGGATTTCGCGTATTTCTGTAAACCCTCTGTTCGCTCGAATTTTGTGCACCATTATACAAGAACTGGAAACTCGAAACTAGGAAATATGAATCTCTAGATGCAAAATAATGACGAAACTACAATGTTATTTTCTCGTGTTTTTTAATAATACCGATTGCCTTTTACCATCGTATTATTAAAGCTGTTTAAAAAAGCAGCCTTAAAAATAACTCCGCGCAGAAAATTCGAAATAATTCCAAGGGAACTACGAAATTGAAAATTGTCTAAATTTTCCCAAAAATTTGCACCAACAACTATTTTCGTACATTTTTTCCACATCAGGAAATAACAGAGATAAATCGCAGAGCGCGAAAACAGAAATTTGTCAAGCGACAATGGGTATAAAATGTAATTTGTCATTTTCGTGCAAAGCTGCAAATGAAATCGTATAGAACGACTCGCAGGCCTAGTTAAAATCCGTATTCAATTGAGCAATATGAAGGGATTCTGGGAAAAATTCTATTCAGAATTTTCCACTTATTTCTCCACGTTGGTTCGCTACTGTTCTCGTATATATTGTTCATTATGGTATTTACCCGGCCCACATTCGCGGAACCGTTGTCAATACGTTTAATATATTTGTGCGAGCGGAGCTGTTATTGTTGAACCGGCTTTTAGCGCTAATAAAAATATTTTCTGCAACCGATACGTTGATAATTAATTTTGCAAATGCACGGTTTGTTTCATCGAATGTTTTTCCAGAGGTTTGCCAGAGATGAGCAGTACAAGGTGGCTCAAGCGTTTCATTTTATTGCAATATTTTAATTTTGCAATATTTTAATATTGCGTTTACTAATTCATCAATTTGTAATGTGAAATTCTTCTAAATTGTACAAGTTCAAGAATAATTTACTTTATTGTTCTTTGCCTGCTTTATATCATGGTGAACTATTAATAATAATTATATACACAGGTAACGTACTAACATATAAGTGTGGATCTGTGGCATCAACAATAATAAAAAAAGACACTCACCATCTTAGCTTGATCTCTGAAATCACGTTTTAACACTAAATCTATCAAACCCTGTTCATAGTAATAATAATCGGTTTCTCACTTTTCCTTTTAAAAACGTAGAAAATCTATTTTACTTTCGCAGAAAATAATTAACTACATTTTCTTTAGTAAGTTTAAATAAATGCAGTAATGTCATTTTTTTTAAATAACGCAGGTCAGTCACTTCGAGTGCTCTATTTAGTGTGAATAATTTCCGAACTAACATGGTTCTCGGTCATCGATCCCATAGCCAGTATTCTCGCTTCGTTTTCACGAGACACCCTATATGAACAGTCGTCGTTTGTAAGACAGGATACACGTGACGTGCAGGCTCTAATGCAGCACTCGTAAAAAACATTGTAAAAGTGTGTCAAGTTGTAATGACTTTCCGGATCTGCAACCGCGGCGAGATATACCGTTTCGCAAGTGATCATCAACCGTTGCCAGGTTGACGTCGATTTTTAATGAAAAGCGTTAACGCGAATTCCGGGATCCCCGCTTTCGTCAAACACACAGACTTTTATTTGGTCACGTTTCGAGGACCGGAGCCGTCGAACTTTCGCTGACGGTTGCAGTTTCCGCGAAATTTCGGAACGTAAATCTGTTCCCGCGCGCACGCGATGGGGAGTTCCGAGACGAGATGGGAACTTCGCCGGCTGAACTTTGATGTACGAACTATGAACAGCCTAATTTCGGTGTCAGAATACACACTTTCAAATGCAAATCCCTTTCGATATACGTTTCCTCGGGTGAACATCTTGATTGTAAATTTTACGGTATCTTCGGCGAACTGAACGTGATCCCGCCACCGCCTCCAACAAAAACTGTTTGCCGGGACCAAGTAGCTGAGAAAGTCAGTCAAGAGATACGTTGTGTGTGGTTTTAGTGTAATTTAGAGCGTGCTGGGCTCGCTCGATTCGTGTTCTTGAAAACAAAAGGAACGAACCGGAATGAAAGAACGCTTCTGCGTGACGTCACTAATTCATTTAGGTGTAGGTTAACGTACAACTTGTACAGTTACGAGCAGCAATAGTTAACTAACAAACTCACTAGAAAGTATAAACAATGATACATTGGAAACAAGGATCAATTGCAATCAAGGATCATTAATTAAATATTACACATACATGTGAAAGAAAGAACAGTAAAACAAAGGGAAATAGTATACCCTTCTTATATTAGTAAATTACAAACTTTGCTCTTATTTATCGAACGAATTAATTGATAAGTTAAATATCTTTTGTAAATTTTTCTCTTAAAAATTCTTTTTTGTACTTTAACACTTTGACAGCCGCGTCGTCTACATATGGGCGATCGAAAATGATTGAATTATCAGATTTGAAAATTGATTTTCACGCTAATCCGTCATAATTTCCTAATTTTATTAATACCCGCGAAACGTAATAATATTGGAAATGCGAGTCACGAGATACAAGTTTGCTTGGCAATTCGTAATTTAATGAAATGAAATACTTTAATTTCGTGAAATTTTAGTGGTTGTCGAAGCGTGGCAGTCGATGTGTTGAAGTCAGTAATAAATGAGAAAAGGTGTTTAATGTCGAAAGAAACTGGCAGAAAGTCGAAGCCTAATACGACGTTTAATTAGTTATGGCGGAAATCGCGCGGAACCGTAAAATACGGGCTGCCACGTGCAGTCCGCACGTTTAGGATTAACCATGTCAAGTTCAAATTAACCGGGCGGAGCTTCTGATAAGGGGGATTTCATGAGATCCATTCTTTCCGGTGAATTATGTATCATATGATTACATATCGTTTTCATAATCGTCGACAACAGGCAGCTATAAAAATGATCCGCGAGGCTCGATTAAGCGTATCTCTTCCCAAATTGCCCATATTTTTTAGGTTAACTTAATTATTGACTGATCCTCGCAAGTGTACAGGACGTTGCAAAAGTGAAATGATCGAGGGAGAAACTGATGTACGAGCACCGGAATGGGTACCGCGTAAATCACGAATGAAAAGGGTCCAGCAGAATCTATTCGTACATGATCGAGTTCACGTCGACTTCGCGCAGCAAGAAAGAATTACATCCATATGACAATAACACGAGGTTCAGTCAGCGCTGGAAAGTGCTCGAAACCCCTGAGGACTTGCCCGGAAAGTTTAAGCAGAACGGATAGATGTAGGAAGAGAACTGAAAAAGAGTCCGAAAGAGGAAAAGTAACTCATCCCAGGGACGAACAGATAGGTTACGTCCGCTAATAAGTGGAGTTCGCTCTGTTCCTGGTATAACTCGGAACATTCGAAAACTTTTAGAATCCCTTTATTTTCCATTTTTTTTTCGCCGTCGTAAACATATAATCGCAGTCGTCGCGGGAATACCAAATGAAAACTAATTTCGACGGTGTTCTCAAATTTGGCTTGTCGGTTCGAATAATTGTGGAGTAAGATAGCATAAATGTACAATAGAACCAATATCTTTTATTCTATTGGGTTGGCAACTAAATAATTGCCGATTTCAGTTATAGATGTCTCTCACTCCCATTTTTATGATATCCGTAAATGTTATATTATAAAATCATTATTATTATTATTATTATGTTATTTTTTATTATCCGTGAATGTTAGCAACTCGACAAATTGAATGCAGCGGTCAAGGAAAAGCGACTAGAATTGGTCAATCGTAAAGGTGTCATATTTCAGCAGGACAATGCTAGGCCGCACATGTCTTTGTCCACTCGGCCAAAATTGATGGATATTGGTTGGGAATTGATGTTGCACCCACCATATAGCCCTGATCTCACGCTATCGGATTACCACTTATTTCGATCCCTGAATAACTCCCTTCGTGGTAAAACTTTTAATGATGATGACGGTGTAAAATTTCACTTAACTCAGTTTTTAGCCGGAAAGCGTGGAATTTTCAAATTGTCATAGAGATGGCAAAAAGTCAGCGAACAAAATGGAAAATACATTACAGATTAAACTTCATTCCAAGTAAAAAAAAATTTTTTATTTCATGGAACAAATTGGCAATTACTTAGTTGCCAACCCAATATATTGTCTAAATACATTTCATATGAAATATTTCCATGTAAGAGATGTCATTTGAATATAAATACACGCGTTTTAGGAAGAATTATTTGTTTGAACCATTTGCAATACTATATGCAGCACAGAATTTCACAGACGACGTTTAATATTAACGTTATGAAATTACAAGTATAAAAATGCCAACAACAAATATTTCGTTCGTTTGTTCAACAATTAATTGCATTATTTTAGCAAATGAAATGTTTGTAATTACCGGTGAAATTAGAGCAACAGTTTTTATAACCACCGCATTGTTCCATCGATTGATTTTTGCAGTGCACAAAAATTGATTGACTTAACGGCATCATGTAAATTCTAATAATATAATATTATATTATAATATAAGCTTTATATTATTATATAATATATATAAATTTAAATTTTATTATATAAATGATTATATTATATCGGATATTATAATATCCGAAGCTTATATAATAATATAAGCTTCAGATATTCAATGTGTTTCTGAATTGATTCCAGTTTCGAGGAATTCCTCGCAACAGCAAATAGAGCCGGAGCAAATTCTGTTTCCAGTACCACGGATATTATTCGCAGGAGTAATAAGCCACTTCGGAGACAATATTGAAGTCCTAAAAGTCTTAAAAGACTGTGCGGAAACTTTTCCTGATTCTGTTCGTTTCCGAACAAGAAGGACAAGGGAACCAGATAAAGCCCAAGCGGCAGGAAGCGCTAGAAGTGCGAAATAAAGTAGAACGATAGGGCACCTCGGGGAAACACGTCGTACTACCAGCGAAACGTAATATTAATAAATTTTCGAACGCGATATTACAGTCTTGATTTCATGCAATCCCTAAAGCTCACTTATTTGCGAGATTGTATTCGCGTGTCATTATATAAGAATATGAATTTATGAAAACGCAAATAAATCGAACAAATCGATTAACTCTACTTTTTACCAAAATAGTGAAAAGCACTGTGGTGGCTACCTCCAGACTCGCCAGCAGTGGGCTCCTCTTCCCGCTAGTAACCGATCCGCCTCGATCCCTATATATACAGAGACTTCGTCCTACTACCACGTGTAAGGCAAGGGCCCGCTAGGATAGCCTTACTGATGAATCCTCTAGCGGGCTCCGGACGAAACGCCTCCCCTCTCCTTTTCTCACCCAAGCACACACACTACGACCGCCGCCAAAGCACATTTAAAAATCTGAATTTTAATTTATTTTTTTACAGAAGCGTCAAAAATATCTTTCAAAGTTTTCGTTTCGCCTAATTTCTGAGAAAGGAGTCGAGAGAGGGGTCAAAATGAGATTTTAATTTAACAGTATTTCTACATAAGGGGTTAAAGACGACACTTCATCAAATTTTCGTTTAGCATTATTTCTACGGAATGGGTGAAACGACGCTTTATACAACGTTAATTTAATAGTATCTCTACGAAAGGGGAGAAAAGACACCTCTCAAAATTTCCGTTTAACATTATTTCTACGAAATGGGTCAGAGGACACTTTTTAAAATTTCTATCCGAAACAATTTTCTAAGTTAAATCACTTTTCCTCAGCCGGCTTCTCAACTTTCCCTAGAACGATTAGAAAAGTGACGTGGTAAAAATAGGTATACACAGACCAAAGTACAGTGAAAGTATGATCGATGATGTTCAATCTTCGATTAACGCGAATTATCAATACCCTCTTTCCCGGCGCTGCGGAAGAGTGTTGAAACTTCAGATTCAATTTGAACTAACTACTCCGACATCAATTTGGAGAGCGGTTGGCGCGTTAAACGCGTGAAAAATTCAAGTTTGCTGGTGCAATTTCCAAGGAATATTATGTTACACGCTTGCCGGAATCTGAAGGCAAATGGTACATTACATCCTTCGGGTAAGGCACGCCACTTGGCCGTAAGCTTAATGGCTCAAACAATCGGGCGCAAAATTCTCAGGTTTGACTCGCGGTGTCGCGAAACTTCGACGTCAAATTTCCGACACATTCGTTCATAATTATCGCAGCTGCGACCGCGCTTTTCGTCGCCGAGGGACACGCAATCGCGCAACAGTTTGCGCGACAAAGAGGCGACTCCAACGCCGATGTCGCGTCAAATGCTCGCCTAAAAAACTCAAATTTCGGTAGCGACAAGAAAAAGGATACATAGATCACCGAGTTGATCGATTCATCGGCGACACAGCGTTCGCCTTATTTAGCGCGGACGAACGATAACTGCTGATCTAGGAGGAACAGCCCCAAGGACTCGGAAAAGGGGCCGAGCGGAAGAAGAATTCCACTCGTAAAACGCGGGAGGGCTAAGGAGTATGGGTGCAAAAGCAATGATCACATATTATCCGTGGACATATATCTCCCGGTTTTAGGTGCCGCGCGATTTTTTCGTCCGATCTACGGCAATATTTCGGCGACCTCACGGGTCCCCGAGGGCCACTTGCGACTCGTCCAACTGCGAGGCCGAGGGGGGCCTCGCTAATTGAACGTGTAGGACACTGGAGCCAATTACTGTGAGCTAGCCAATTACTGCATCTTTTGTATATTTTCAAGCATAAATAACATAATCGAAAAAGATATACCAAACATTTCTACTTAAATTCAAATTAATTTCTTCTAATACTATAAAATTTGTTTGAACTTTTTTATATCGATTTTGTGAATTTTTCAGCAAAACTCGAGAAAATAGTGAACGAATTGTGTTGGTGAAACGAATTAAAATTACCGGAGAACAAAACAGTGGTTATTTGTTCAAATAACCTACATAACCTGAAAATTTTAATCATCTCTGAATCATCATCAAATCGTATTTTCGAGAAGAAGAAACGTAAACAGGAAATTTTGTTGATACAGTTATCTCTATTGAGAAACTCTGTACCTTTGAGTTCTTCAAAACTGTTCATTAAATTGCTGGATTTGTTTTTAGCAGTGGGAACGCCAGGAGTCCGCTAACGAGGCACAGTAATTGGCTCATCTGACCTACAACAGCATTAGAGAGGCTCCAATTATGTCTGTATATCGTTATGCAAATTTTCTAAGCTGCGACACCGAAAGGCGAAACGCGTGCACCGGCACGCCGTCCGGATTTTAACCGTGCGTGGAAAGCTCGATTACTTCGTTCGAATAATAAGCATGTCTTTAATCGACCAGGATACGATACACGAAATCCCAATTGAGTTTGTTGGAAAGTTCGGTGCCGGGCTCGGCGTCGCCTCCCCCCCTCGCCGCGGAAATCCGATTCGCGCGTTTCGAATGGTTCGCGAAAAGTGGATACGCGTAAAGAGAAACAGATGCAAATTGGATTGCGCGACGCGAAATAAATGTCGCGGGTGCTGCGGCATGCATTCGGCGCCGCGGTATTTAATGCGGCTGAAATTTAGTATGCGACTCTGTCGCGTTGCATTTCTGTTGTAAATCGTCTGCGACCGCTGGAAATATTGTCGCGGAATCATTCGATGGATAAATGCTTGCACGTACGAGATGGAAATGCGATAACTACGCGAGTCGAGAACAGATTTCGATGGTATTTTCAGCCGTCCGTGTTACCGGGATCTACGACAAGTATTCTCTAAATTTTCATGAGCTTTTAACCTTATTCATTATTCCAATCTTTTTCATCATTTCAATCGATTGCTAGATTTGCCCAATATTTTAAAGTTTAATGACTTTAGTAAATTGGTTAGTTTTTAAAATATTATTCCGATTTACCAAGAATGTTTTTAACCATTTGCAGTGCAGTAAATGAGTCAGTCACGAGTTGAAACAAAATTCGATTCTTCCATTATCAGTATCTAGGAATTAAAGTAAATAAAGTCAGAAGAAAAAAAATTATCTCGTTTTATAGAGAAATGATTCGAAGGAAAGATACCAAGAAAAATATCAGTTTCATAGACATTTTCAGCTTATTAACCGTGAGACATCTGTTAATAATATTTTTTCATATTAAAAAAGAAACAGAGGTATTCCAGTGCTAGTTTTGTACTGTATGGAGTACTGTCTTTAGAAAAGTATGGCGAGAGTTTCACCCAACTTGATAACGAACATAATACCCACGCAATAAAAATACAAACGTTATACTTGTTATTCGTTTAGTACAGCCTGCTTAAAAAGACAAAGAAAGTAGTAATGTCTACTACATTATGTATACTTGCTATTAAATACCATGCTCTTTCATATACTTGACTGGGCAAATTATTTCACTAACGCACGTGTGTTTCTATCAATAACCAAGTCTGGTAATTCGGCTGGCAATCCGAACTGCTGCTCCACTCCGCTTTTGTGTACTTTCAGTAAAGACCGCCGCGATACCATTCGAACCGGGAAATAATAGCACAATCTGACACATGTGGGGTCTGAGCAAAGTCTTATGGACCTCGACTTCCGGGGTTTCGTGTATCGAACAGGTCTAATCGAGTATCAGGGATTTCAAGGATTTCGCAAGTTGGGGACTCCATAGAAGCTTCGAAGACCTCGGGACCATCCTGGACAGGGAATACTAGGATATCCAGAATATCCTGAAATCCCTAAGATGCTCTACGACTTCGCGCATGCGAGGTAACTCTTGAAAGTTCGCTAAAAAAAATCTGGGCACTCTAGGATCGTCATAAATAGCAGCCAGGTCGATGGTATAGAATCTACATATTCTATGCTATAGGCTATAGATTATGCAGTTCTGTGTTGGTCCGAACGAACGGTTGCGTTTGTCGGCTCCTTCTGTGTCCCCAATGAACTACGCATATCGAATAACAATACCTTACCTGAATCGTATCGGATGAATGCACGGGGCTGAGAGTAAATAATATCGGATGACTCTGTAATTATATCTGTATCAAGATTCGGTGTACCATGCCCCGAACAGTCTGAATAGTACCCGGTAACTCTGATCTTAGTTAGTCGCGATCAGTTTCTGGCCCGCGATTATTTGTTTCCTTGAAGCTGTTACTTACTTTATCATTTTTTAAGTATATCGGTTCTTGATAATTCTTATAACCTAGTGGTCAAATATAGTACTTCCTTATTTGAAGGTTTACTTTTGTTATATTCTGACACAAAAATAGATTATTATCTAAGCATTTCATTCGACTTCTCTGCTAGATGATAATATATTTGAATAATATAATGATTATGTGATAAAACGTTTGGATAGCAGAATATTGCAAAAATAAGTGGTCTGATAAGACAATACAAGATGTATAAATTATAAAAGAGTAAAAAATCTATTCGGTATCTTTGTGCACACCATTTCTATTTCCTATAAATATCGTCAGTATGTCAATAAAACCAGTAATTATTATCGTTCAAGCTTGACTATACTGACGATATTTATATAATAGAAAATTAAAATGGTGTGCACAGAGATACCAAATATATATTTTACTCTTTTATAATTTATACATCTTGTATTGTCTTATCAGACCATTTATTATTCCAATATTCTGCTATCGAAACGTTTTATCATCTAATCATTGTATTATTTAAATATATTATCATCCATCAGAGAACTCAATATGAAATTCTTAGATAATAAACTATTTTTATATCAGAATATTACAAAAGTAAACCTTTTCGTCCTAAATGGACCTCTTGTCGATTTTTAGCCGAAGGAAGATACGTCGTTATGGCATTTCCCTGGCCGGAAGTCACGGCGTGAACACCAGAACGCAAAAATATTTGGCCTTTCGTTCAACCAAACGTGTCGATGAACTTTCATAGTCAGAGATACGGTATAAATCGAATGACTGTACGCGAGCAAAAGAGTCGAGCACGAAAATTTATTGAGATCGTTATTTGTACCGTGTCTGACAGTCACTGGATATTTCTACTTCCAGGGAGCATCGATCCTAGTACGTACATATTTCGTTTCACTGTTTGCTAACAGCTGAAATGAAATTTATGTGAAGAACAAAGAATGCAAGCAGTCAATAAGAGTTTACAAATTATAATTGAGCCGTTTATTTTGAAAGTGGCATAAGTCACTTTTTTTTTAATGAAAAGATACCGTTCAATTGTAATTAGTGTTGCCATTAACTCGATTTTTTTGAAAAAGTAACTTGTGCCACTTTCAAAATAAACGGCTCAATTGTAGCTGGAGCAATTATTTGTTCGTATCGAATAAAAAAAGATCAACGACAGCGCCAGTTCCGTCCAATACTTACAAATATCTTTCTTAATATCTTACCAGTTCCATAAAGTGGTCTATTTGAAGCTTCAATATGTTTCTAGGTTGACCTCGAGACATTGGACATTTCAGAAATCGCTTGGACCGATGAATTTTGTATTTTTATCAATTTTAAAAATTTTTTAAATTTCGAACTTCGTTTTCGTCTACCTCCGATGGCAGTCCTGAACGCGAATGATCCGTAAGCACCTTTATAAAAGCAATGAAACCATTTTCTGTACGAACGGAATGATCAAAGATCTACCTAAACGGCGCGAGCACAGTTTGTGCAACGACAATTGCTTTATTTCCACCGCGAAACACGTTCGCCGGAAGGTATCGGGAGCTTGTACACGTGTCACTCAACATTTTCCACAGTGCAAAAGATAAAATGCTTATCGTTCCCTTCCCTTTCCACCCCGAATGCCGCTTTTAGACTTAACTCGATCATCTCGACCTAGTTACCTTAGCGACTAACACTCTGCGCTCGTTAAACACATTGTTAGTAGCGGGGAACGCGTTCCGCCGAGCATCCGGTACAAGAAAAATGTGTCGAAAACGTTGAATAAATCTCACCGGGGATACTCAGCGTCCAACGGATCCACTGCAATTACCTCGAGCAACGTAAGAATCGTATTATTGCCCGACTGCGAGACCGACGTCCGTGATTACAATTTTATTGCTTCCGTCGTAGACGTAGCTCCGCGACGGTGAGCTTGGAGTCGCGGCAGGCACGCGTAATTAACGGGAAAACTATAAAGGATGGACGACCGCCGAGGACGATACGCACAAAGGTGTCCCACGATGCCATTCTTAATTACTGTTCCGGATTGATTCGTCGGATGCGGTGCCGTTAGGACTTCAGTCAAAGCGAAACGTCTGGCTCTAATTGCGTTCGAGCCGTTTACGGCGATTGCGTATACGCGCGGAATTTGTCCCAGCAAAACTCGGGACCGCGCGTACGCCACGGAATTCCATCATCTCGAGAAAGTTTGGCTCGCCTCTGTCTCTTCTTCGACCAGGTTTATGTCGCGAACATGACGAAAACGCTGTTTCCGAGATTCAGACGATTCTCACATTCCGCGATCATTCCGCATCCTTCGCGGATGATACCGAAATACCAGTCGCGCATTCCGGCCTCGAAAGTACCAGTAAACACACTCGGTATCGCGTGGGGAAATAGAGGAATGGCTCAGGGATAAAAAAGAAATAATAGCTAACTTCGGTGAGTGTAACCGCGTCACGTTCACAGTTTCCAGACGGTATCCGCCGAATGTTAGGGAAGTGGAGCCGGTTACTGTGGGGTGACCGATTGCTGTGCCTTTGGTTCGTTGACAGGGATAATTCATTTTATATTTATCGAATTAGACGCGTTACATTTTTTCTATTGGAAATTGAACAAAATAAGAAAAATACGAATATTTAATATGACATATTCGGTAAATAGAAAATTAATTATCCTACACTAATTGACAGGTATATTTAATTCCGTATTTATCCAATAAGATGCGTTACATTTTTGTTATTGGAAATTGAACAAAATAAAAGAATGCGAGAATTTAATATGATTTATTCGACAAATACAAACATAATTATCACGCAGTAGTTAACTGCTTAGTGGACACGGTAGTTCGCTCGAAAACTCTTTTGTGTATTTTGCCAAACATCTTGTGTTCCTTCTATATTTCAATAATGATCAAATTTGTACTAATGCAAAAGACACCAACGAATAATTGAAATGTATCAAAAAGTGAGATATAGGTAAAAAAACCGTTCAATTTGTCGAAAACTTCGAACATCACTTTGATGGACACAGTACCTCGCTGAAAAACTGTCTTGCATATTTTATTAAATATTTCGCGTTCTATCTATACTTGAATCGATATATGTACATATACAAAAGACATCGATGTACAATCGAAATGTTCAAGACGAGCAACACAGATAAAAAATACTGCGGATTTTTTAGAACATCGGTCGTCGCTGTAATAGGCTCAGTGAATGACGTACTTACCCTAAAAAACAAAAACGTAAAAAAGGGGGGGGGAGACGAATGTATCGGCAGAGGAAAAAAGTCATCCGTATGCCTCTTTCCGTAAAGCTCCGAAACGGCCGTTTCGTTACCAACAGTAATCCTAGTCGTCGAAGACCCTGCACGTTCCATGTTCCCGGAGCGGAACAGCTGAGCTGCGCGCTGCGTGTACGAGAATAGATATCCGCGGCAGGTCGATAAACGGCGTGGAAACAAAAGGGAAACAGAATAGAATCGGCGGGGAACCCGGAAGCCGCCTTGGTATAAGGGATGATAAGCTTTGCGAGACGGCGTCACCAAACCGGAATATCGGTTCCGTTCGCTTTGGTTCTCGCTGGCGCGGCGAACGGCCATTTACATCGACACGATAATAAGCCGCGCTCGAAAGTACCGTCGAAACCTCTCGAGATTCTGGAAGGAATTGTCGTGGAATTTGGTCTCCAAAGACCAACCCCGCCTCCTCGCGGCGGAGACTGGGCAACGCACATCAGTATGGGCGGCAAAACAGGGTAATGGCATCCCTCTGCGTTAGCGGCGAGCGTTTCTTTTGCTAGGACCTGCGCGCAGAGGAGTAACTTGTTAGAATTGGACATGGATCTCGTTAAGTTCATGTGCGCGCTAACAGGTGACAAGAGAGGCAAGAGCAGGGGCCAATGATAGATATAAACATGGTGGTGCATGACATGATTACAATTGACTTCCCTACTACAGGTCTGTGACGCTGGGTCGACGCGGTGCTTGCGTGTGGCGCTTGGCGCCCGCTACCGTGGTCGACGGTATTATTGCTACTACCACCCGCGGCCCTCGGGCTTGTCGGTGGTGTATTTCCTACCCGCGGCCTTCGGGCTTGTCTGGGTAGAATGCATCTGCAGCCCTTTGGTTTGTCGAGCGGTGCCAAAATTACTTCAATGACACGGGCTGGCTGTGTTGGGTTCAGCAGTCAGCTCTATAAATTTATCAGAAGCAAATACGTAAATAGCCGCCCGCTGGCCTAGCACGCTGCACTATTGCTGTCGTGTGGTATCTTGGGGGCGGCAAGACGGCAAGAAATGCCGTTGTAGCGGTTGGCGTGCGGTGCCGAGCACCCGCCGCCGCGGTCGCCTGGCAGAACGACCATCACTACTTTCATATTATTATCGCCGGCATTATAGCCGGCGAAATACTTAAAACAAACATACAACTCCTTGCAGCCGACAGATGAGTTAAGACCGGGTCTTCTGACTCCCCGGTCCAATGAACTTAACAGCGAGGGCGCGATGGATCCAAGTCCCGGTTCCTTCGCAGCTGTTCACCGCTGATTATCCATCGACCGGCATAAGTGAGCACCACTTCGCCCGGTCAGAGCAGGCTTCGGCCTCGTTAATGCTCTAGTCTAGACAATAACTGTCGTGGAATTTACCGCGAAATCCCGCGTACAACGGCGTGAATGGAGGTAACCGCGCAGCCGGCAAAAAAAGACCGCGAGGTAAAAAGAGGCCACGTTTCGCGGCCTGGCACTGGGAAAAGTGGAAAGTGCAGTCGGGCAAACGAAGGCAGAGGAACGGGTGGAGGGGCGGGTGGGGAGACGGCGATTAAACGAGGCACTTCTTTACATTACGCTTGACGCGATGAGACGAGCGAATTAAATGAGACCGGCGCGGCGTTCACGCATCGTTTTCCTTCAAATCTCGCGGAATCCGCCGCCGGTTTCAAATTAGTTCTTGATGTCGCACGACCAACGTGGATGCTCGCAAAGTCTCTTAATGAATGGTATAACGTGGGTGTGTCGCGAATTCTGCTCGGCGCGTCGAGCCCGCGAAATAGTCTGCCGCTGATGATGCACGGGGTGTCTCAGCCCGGATAAGCCATCGAGATGTCACCTTAAGCTTCCGACGATCACAGCCTAGACGATTTTCCAGTGGCTCCGCCAGCAACCGCTCTTAACGCTCTCTCACCTGGCCCCGCTTGCACTCGGAACCTCGAGTTGTGTTTTTTATCGGTTTTAACCGTAAAACTGCTGAGCACTTCGCGCGATCGACGGATGTATGGTTTTTTTGACAAGATTGCGTTTAGTCGCAGGTTGTACAAATTCCATTCAGATTCATATTTGCAATATTTACATCCTTGTTTGAGCATTAATTTCTATTCAGATTTATCATATTTGTGATGTCTTTATTCATATTTACATGGTGATTTCTATTCACATTTATTCATATTTGTGATATTTATATTCACACTTACATATTAATTAATATTCACGTTTATTCATATTTGTGATATTTATGTTCATATTTACATATTAATTAATATTCACGTTTATTCATATTTGTGATATTTATGTACATATTTACATATTAATTAATATTCACGTTTATTCATATTTGTGATATTTATATTCATATTTACATATTAAATCCGATTCGCATTTGTTCATATGTGTGATATTTATATACATATTTACATATTTAATTCCTATTCATATTTATTCATATTTGCAATATGTGCTTCAAGCAAGAAGTTCATTCGAATTTCACGAAGAAATATTTTAGTAATTTCAATAATCGTCCCCCATTTTCCGAATTTAATTTCTGACAAAAAGTCAGTCTAATGAAAACATTGATTGAATGGAAAGAAATACATTTTACAACATTATCAGTGAAACAGTGAAACTATTTCATTTAAACAAGAATGAATAAATAATTGTTTCATTAGACGTCTCATTAACAACCACAACTATTCAATTCTCCAATGTGAAAGTTTTCCATTAAGTTGAAATTGTAACAAACATTTTTATTATTCTCACTCATCCAATTTTAACACGTTGTTGATTGTGGGTTGCAGATAGAATTTCAATTCCATTTTCGACGACACCCGGAACAAATGAAATAAAACGAACGAGTACGTGCGGTAAAAATAAATGTTCAGCAAACCTTGTCGCGTACAATATAATGACCGTTTCCTAATTTATTTAAATTAATTGCAAAACTTCACTCGTACACAGGTCTGTCTCAATGTATTCTTTCGCTTCTGACGGTTTTCGATTTCTCAAATGTCTTCTTAATTCCGTAAAATTCTTAGTTTCTTAATAAAAATTAAATTAGAATATTTCAGACACTCGTAAAGAGAAAGCTAAGTGCAGTCTTCCGACAAAAAGAATAACGAAGCAAAACGATTCGGATAAGTAGAGAAAGTCCAAGTGTATTGTTGCTGTCAAGTGGCCAGGATTTATGGCAGGGGCCATGTGCTTGGGTATCCCGACGGTATGGGTCTGTCTTTGGCCGTTCCGGGGCACGTGCGACCCCGTCATAGCGTCTCCTGGTCCTTGATTACGGTCCAGTCAATTACGGTTGGGTCTCGCACTGTTTGGGCACGTAGGCCCATCAGCGCGGGATGTTTAGCAGGTGTTAGTTTGCCATTCTCGCTGCTAACTCCCGGCCCACCGCTTTGGGGCAATCTCAATGGATCTGTGATTGCAGTGATTGGACCGTAATTCCTTGCCGCCCACCCTAGGTCAAGAAGAGTAGGGAGGACCGAGGTAATATTAGGGATGACCCCGTTCCTCTAACGAGAGACATTCGTGAGACCACAAGGGACTCACTGGACACGAAACCACAAGGGACTCGGGAGATACACGAGAGTCAGGAGAGACCACAAGAGACTCTAGTGACATCGTGAGAGATACGCGAGACCATAAGGGACTCACGAGATACCTAAGAGACTTAGTAATCGGACGGCACACCACGTACAAAATTCTACAGAGCTCGAAGCTCACAAGGAGCACCAACGAGCATTTTAACATGTATTGTACTTAAATCTCGGGGAACTTGTTAGCAAAGGATCAAAACGTTCCGCTCATGCCTTTGATATTTTCGCGCGTTTACCCGCGGTTAATGCGGGAACATTCAAAATCAGGTTAAGATACACGATCTATTAAGAGCTGAAATTTAATATTTGCTTTACTTTCTTTTTTGTTTTTTTTTCTTTTTTTACTGAAAGTAACTTCACTGTGCCGCTAAAAAGAAGCGAATCGACGTCGAATTCGCAGTTCTGCTCGCCCCGAAATGTGTAACCGAACTTTCCGATGGAAAAAATTACACCGCCGTGGTTGCAACGTTTTCAGAGAAAATATCTTGGACGCGAATTTTCTTTTCTATTGTGAGCAAATTCTCGCCAGCCTCTAATCCGGGTTTTCATCGACTAGATATTTCGCTGGTAAAAATTAGGCAGCGATAAAAAGAAGTCTGCTTAATTAGTACATTTACTATCCAAGTAAATTCAAGGTGCATTATAATTACAGATTAACTGACTGCAGTTTTTCGTGCATTTATTATAAAAGTTAATAGCTACAATTTAAAATAGTACGACAATTAATGGGATTATAAAATATAAAATATAATTGAATATTTTAATGTACTTTAAATACGCCTTAATTTGTTGAAATTATTAAAAAAATATATATATACATGAAAAGTCCATAAGCGGTTCTTATTACTTACAATAGATGCAACAAATTTTTATTTTGTATAAAGTAAGTTTCCTTTCTTTACGAATTTATTTATAGGTTCCTGTGTCTTTCTAAATTTCAAGTATGCTTCTGAAAAAATTTATTTACGTCCTTCAAATGACGTCGAAGATGACAGAACTTTCATATAACGTTCAATAGTTGCGTTTTCTTATTTCAATAAAATTGGATTTACAACACAAATGAGACACCGTGCAATACTTCACGATAGCAGCAAGAAGGACTGTAGCTTAATAAGCCCCATTAATAATACGGCCACAGGGAATGGTGCAATGCGTATTTGGATTCATTCGGAGTCCGAAAAAGCTGCTGAAGTAAATGGTGTAGGAATGAATAATTTCTTCGAGAAACATATGGCACGTCTTTCCATCTTCACGTCGGCGACTTGCGAATGCTAATTAAGCGGATAAGAGTTTTTCCTCCAACAACAGATTTATTGGAAACGTGAAAATAACTTCCCCAGTCATTCGTTACAGTGGATGTTCGGACACTTTTTAATACGGAGAAAATGTAATGACATTGAATCGTGAAGAGGCTCAATTTAGCAGACAATCGCCGAAACAATATTTACATAAATTAAAATTGGTTGAAATGGTAAAGAGAAATTTAAAACAGAAACCATACTTTTTAACTTTTTTATTTGAGTGATTAAATTATGTATAACATGTCATAAAAGGAATACAATTGTTATTTCAATCTATTGTTCAACTCTATAAAGAAATAATTATACCGTATGAAGACATAATTGCGTAATTATGAAGAAATAATTGCGCATGAGGTACAGTAAATTCTCCCCAATTGCCACAAGATCATTTATTAATCGTGTTTAATAATCGTAATAATCGAAATTAATAATCGTAATAATTATCGTATTTAATAATCATATCTCCTCTCCCAAATTGCCCATTTTTGTGCACAATCTGAGCGTCAATTAGGTAGAATTTACTACAGTTTCGACTAATAAATGTACCATCCTATATTCCACGGTCGGCTGGAGGTGGAAATTTCCACGGTGGCCTGTATCTTCGGAGCGAGGGTGGTGCGAGAAGGGGCTGGGCGAAGGGGACGAAGAAGGAGGACGCGAAAAGCGATGGTCACCTCAGTCACCTCAAAGAAGAGGCGAGTCGTCACCCCCCACTCCCAACAGGAGAGGACCTCTTCTATTGGCGGGCGGCGGGCCTACCCTCAGCTGCTCGGGGGCTCGAGGCGTGGGCGCACACGCAGCCCCCGAGCTAGTCGGTCCCGCTCACGACCTCGCCCGGCAGCCTCCTTCTGCAGCATTACCTGTTCGCAGAAGGAGATTGCTGCCGCCCATTTTCTAGGGCTCTCCAGCATGGCCCCAACTAAGATGGAGAGAGCGAGGTCGTGGCTGACTTCCCGTTTTAGGACTCGGCGCAGCGCTGAAAAGGTGGGGCATTCCTACAGCGTATGCTGCGCCGAGTCCTCCTCCGCACCACAGCGGTGGCACACCGTCGTCGCTTCCCGACCGATGCGACACAAATAAACACCGAAGCTGTCATGCCCGGTGAATACCTGCGTCGCCCGGTAGGTGAGCCTGCCATTACGCCTCTCCCGCCACGAGGTAAAGTGTGGCAGGAGAGCCCCGGAGACCCGCTCGCCGGCGTAAAGACTTACCCTTGCCAGAGCGACAGCTGGGAAGCTGTCCCAGGCGAGTTCCACTTCCTCGCCCGTGTTTCCATGACGTTGACTCGAGAGGTTCCTCGCTGCCGTCAGTGTGTTCATCCCCATCCCGTCACCGACGAAGAGAACGTCGCCCCGCGCCACGCCGCACGGCGGCGTCGTCCCGCTGTCGCTCGAACTCGCCGCCGACACGCGAATACGTGCCTCGATCGCGTGTGTCGCAACCTCATACCAGACCTCCCGCTCTGCGAACAGACATTTTTCTCCATTCAGGGAATGTTGTGTATCGTAATCCCCTCTCCCCTCACGAGCCTCGAACCCATCTTAATTGAATCTATAGTCCGGGCGCGCTCGACCGAGCTATGAATCTACGTGGAAAAGGATCACTAGTCGGAAACGGCTTCTTATCTTAGCTTGTAATGATGTTGTTAACGGAGAAAATTTACTTTGGCGAGTTTCTCGATTTTCATTACCTGTAGAACTCCGTTTTTGCGAGCTCGACGGCAGGCTATTGGAGCTGCGCAGGGTGGTGGGGCCAGTTACTGAGTGGTAGTAAATTACTTTGTGTTTTGTTTATATTCGAACGTAATTAACTTCTTTTTTTTATTAAGCTGTTAAACACCCTATGGGTTTATTAACAATATAATTTGTAATATATTATTACAAAATTAATATTACATGTACAATATATTATTACAAAATTAATATTACATGTACAATATATTGTACAATATTATTACATATTACTTTGGATATATGAAACTTGTCAAGTATTGTATCTAACGCTCAAGGATCATAATTAACTTCATGTTTGTCGAATAAGGTCTAACACATTTTTATATTTAAATTGAAATTGATTGTTTATTTGTTAAAATAAAACATGCAAAAGACAAAAGTTCTTAAAATACGGAAATTGTTTGAATTTTTGGTACTGAATTAGCGAGATCTCCTGTCAAGCTTGCGAAAAAGCTTAACAAAATGGCGAACGAATGAAGATCAATGTTCGGTAAAATAAATCGTTGCAGTCCCTTTGAAAGGTGTAAGTTATTGTAATTGTACTGTATATGTTTGATTTTCTTCATATTGTGTTTAAATACTTCTATGAAATACAAATATGATATAAATATCGAAGTATATATCCTTCTTTAAACAGTTAGCTGTCTTCGACGAGTATACTCGTCATGAAGAAGTGGCCATAATTTGTTATGACGAGTATACTCGTCACGAAGAAATAGCAAAAATTTATGTCATGACGAGTATTCTCGTCACGAAGAAATAGCAAAAATTTATGTCACGACGAGTATACACGTTACGAAGAACTAGCAAGAATTTATGTTACGACGAGTATACTCGTCACGAAGAAATAGCAAGAATTTATGTCACAATGAGTACGTTTGTCATGAAGAAATCACAAAAATTTATGTTACGACGAGTATACTCGTCATAAAGAAAGAACAAGAATTTAGGTTACGAGTATACTCGTCACAAACAAGTAACCGATTAACAGTGCTGTTAGATTGCTTTCAACGTACCAAAAATCGCAAAAATGAAAACGAACGTCTAGTTAACTCTTGTTTGTTGCTCTCAAGATAGTGAATGTTTATACCGCATAAATAAAATATTGCATAAAATTCTCTGCATTTAGTGTTTCATATTCCGCCGATCGCTCTCGCCACACACGCATAAAATCCGCAGCCCGCTCGTTACACTGTCAGCCATATTGAATCTTCGTCTATTCCGCCGATTCCCTCGACGCTAATGTATTAAACGTTTAAATATTTTAATGCGGCAAGTGGACATTCTCGATAACGGAAACCGAACTGTAACAAGGTGTTATTAGACGCCGAGGGGGATTCGCGAGCGCTGAAAACGTGGAACGACGATGATGCTAATCTTTAAGTACCGTGCTTCTTCCCGGGCCAGCTCGGCTACGTTGGAATTGTCATGTTGCAGGCTGAAATCGCGCTCCCCTGTCTGCGACAGAAGCGTCTCTCGTTTGGATGCTGCCGAAGGGGCCGGATATATTAATTGAATCTGTTAGTAAAACGGACCGAATCCAACTGTTTCCGGGGAAGTCGTTTGCCGCTGTTACCCGCGGAAAAAAGATCGCCTCACCAGCGTTAACCGAGTCAAAAAAGAAACGGAACGACGGAGATTAGAGTCTTCTAAGGGTCGCGTAAAAGTCGTGGAATTTCGCCGAGTTATCCCGACTCGAAGGGATAACACCCAACGGAAATCGTCGACTTTTAAAGCGTCCGATAAAATGGGAAAATAGAATGCATCGAACGGACGAAATTCTTATCAATTATCTCAACATTAAATTAATTTCTCCGGCTGTGTTTCACTCGATTATTATGTCTGCCCGCTTCGCCGGACACAGATGCAACTAATTTTACATAATTAAATTGTACTTAGCATTACCCGTGTGATACGAATTCATTTGATAATTAACCAACCGGCACGGAAATAATCAACGATCTAATTGTACGAAATTCTTTTCTTTTCTGTTTTGCAATTATGTGGAGCGTATTGGTTAAACTCACTAATTATTTTAATTGTGCACACTCGTTACACGACTACGATAAATTGACTGAAAATTTTATGAAAAATTGAAATTGTCAGCATTAATTGCAAGATTTTGGAGCTACGTAGAGATTTCATTCTTTTTCGAATTATTTTATTCTGTTGAAAATAAAATAACGGTATTTTTGTATCGTTTAATTTATTTTTCTTCTTCGTTTTCCGTTTGACCTACTCATTTTTGTCACAAATGCATAAAATCCGCGCTCTAATGATAAGAGCACACGTTCCACCCGGCGTAAAATAACTTTTGTTCGTCGTCGCTGTATCCTTCGTTTTATCAGTTTATAAAAGTAACAATGAGACATTTGTTCTGATTTTTAACAAATATTATTGCAACGTTTGCCGCAAGTAACATATAAATTGAATAAATAACTCGTAAATGTATCTCTATACGATAAAAATAATCGTAAATTAAAGAATTAGAGACCCATTATTTTGACAGGTTCCGTAAATCTAATGTTAACCCTTTGCACTCGAAACTATTTAAACTGTAAATATAATCATTTTTCTCACTTATAGTATTTTTTATTTTATACGATAAAATGCATTTTATGCATATGAAATTGATTCTTGGAACTCACACAACAGTTATTGTTATTATATAATTATTATATAATTATTATATAATTATTATATATTATATAATTTTTTAAATCTAAACTTTATTAATATAAACATTATCTTAAAACGTGATGTAACAAATTTTAGTGGTGCCTCTGAGTCACTCGAGTGCTAAGGGTTAATCAAATAAATTTACTAGCAGCGTCAATTTTGTCACGAAGTATTATTTCCGTTCCGTTGCCTACGTGACGGAAGAGAGACCATTCTGGCCGAACATGATAATGTGATTATCAGACAGTGGCTTCTTATACTATCGCAGCGTGTTTAGGGCAACCTGTTATGCAACTAGACGGAACAGTTGACGCAGAAAGTTGGCCAGATTTGTGCCGGCGGAGATTTTGTTCGATGGCAGTGTCGCAGAAAATGTATTATGGTGGACGACTGTTTCCTGGAAACTGCGCCACTCCAGGATCTCGTCTCTACGGTTTGCTTAGAAACACATTGCCGGCTAGTAGCCACTAATGGATGAGTTTAAACTGCGCCATACCTACCAAACTACCATATCCTGTCGCGATGTTGGCCAACCCCGTATCTCCATGAAAGCAAGATCCGATACTCATCGTGCTACAGAGTTACAATCTGTGCACCCCTTCGGAGACATGTTTCTACTCCGGAACTGCCTTAAGGAAAGAACCCGCCGTGTAAATGGCACTACAGTACTATCTACGGAGTGTTCGCGTGTCTACAGAGTGGCCCGAAAGTAACGATAATATTTTCTACTAAATCTTGAAGTTATATCGAAGTTATATATATATATATATATATATATATATATATATATATATATATATATATATATATATTACTATCGAGCCCAGAATCTTGAATCACTCAGGGTGTCCCGAATATGTCTCGTAATCCGGATATTGGAGGTTCCTGAGGTCATTTGAAGCAACTTTTTCCTTTGCGAAAATTTTCTCCGAAGCTTCGTTTACGAGTTATTAACGAAAACAAAGATCAATGTTCGAAAGTTTAACGTTGTCAATAAATATAACGGGATAAATCGAAATTTTCTTCTTTATTAACATGTGTGCCATCAACATTATAAATCGATAACGATTCCGTATTTTCTGCAAAGGGAATTAAATTAATTTTACGAAGGCAGTTAATTACAGTCACATAAACCCTACCGTTAATAATCAGAAAATTTGCGATTCTACTTTGTTCCATATTTTCCATATTTTGTGCAACGGACGTGGCGCATTTAATAAAATATTGTATCCCATGCTTCTACTAACTTTGTTTTTTTTTTTAAAACGATGAATCGACGAGAGAAACTGCAGATATGTAAATTACTCTCTTCGTGCACAAAGGAGAGAGGGAATACGTATATTTTTATTTTTACTAGGAAACATTTCAATCACGCAACACGGTGCACGGAGAAGTTATGAAACAATACTGAAGTTATTCTTTTATTGTGCTCAGCATTGCAGAATATATTGCAATGCCCGAAACGCGTGTATAAACTTTTATTCAGGAATATGCATCACTTTTGATCCGCATGAGACAACAACTTTTATCAAGATCAGTGAAACGAAATGAATACTCTTTTGATAATCACTTCGGAATCAATGCAAAACTGTATGAAAAGTTTGTACTGTTGCACTGAACAACAAGGTTCAAATGGATATTTTATAAGGAATATAGACAAAAGGCATTATTAAAAAATATTGGATAAAAAACATAAAGTGCAATACTTTGACCATTATTTCTGCAGAGTGGAAATGGTACGATATAAATTACTTCAAGTATTATTTATTTTGTATTATATATATATATATATAATTTATTATGTATTATATATATATAATACATAATAAATAATACTTGAAATAATTAAAATGTATACTATAATATATAATAAAATATTATATATATTACAATATTATAATATTATACTATATAATACATATCATAAAATATACACTATAATATATATTCCATATAGTATAAACAGAATTAGTAATAAATGATAAATAAACGAAATTGATAACAACTGATCGCCGATACTTATGCAGCATAATTTATTATTCCATTTTTACATAGCAGTGAATCGTGTAAAAAGAAACAATCGCTGCTGTATATTGTAACATAATTGCATTGGAACCTCACTAGTTACAGTTTCGATACCGGCACGTGACACGCCTCGGTTGAATGTGATCAAAATACGTCGGTGGCTGTTGTGTAATTACGGGAAACACGTAGCACAAGGTACTACGTTGTCTAATATAGTAGCATCGATGGTATATAGTGGAGATGAGTGATTCCGTATAGTAGATTGATCGCCTCGATAATTCCAGGAACTTGGTCACTTGCAGCTTTCATGTGCTTTCGTGCAACTATCGGGGCTCTACCGCGCAAAAGATGAAATTCGATCGAAACAGGAATGCCAATAATGTTCAATTTATAGAATGATTCGTTTACTTTCCAGACGACAGGAAAATAAACGAATTTTTATTTGCTGTAGCTCGTACATTATTGTTAGACTGCGGATCTTCACGCGAAATAAAAATTGTTCGTATCAATTGCAAGAGAGTCGAAATCGAATGATTATATTTTTTCTAAACTAAACCTACCAAGACGGTCAGGATGACCGGTTTTAGATTTTATATTTTAAAATTGCTGAAATTATAGAGACTTTTTCATAAGAAATTATTAAATGAATTTCACAGTCCGAGTATTCGTTGTAATAAAAATTATGGGAAGTCTAAATAGATTCGGTTTTATCGTTCTTACAGGGCAACAGAAATTAGTCGCTTTTAGTGCTCGGTAGGTTTAGTGTTAAAAAATCTAATAAGCTAAAACTATAATACATTGACATTCATAAATACTTTTAATTTGTCTGCTGATTTAAATTCGTTGCTAGGCTAGTAATTGCTCAGTTTTCACATACAGATGTACCAAGGAAAATGGCTGTTTCAAAATGACCGTATAAAATTCTCGAGATTTTAACAAAACAAATCATTCGAAATCCTGAATAAACAGCGACAACATGGAATGCCTCAGGACCTTCCCTTCGCGTGATTGGACTGCAGCAGCTCGCAAATAGTAGATTTCATTTCCGAACTCCCTGCAGTAGTATCACAGCTGATTCTGCGCAATTTGGATCCTGAACCTCTTCTCGGCGCAGCTCAAGTATCGCAGGAATAGTTGAATGTCTGTAGGTCAGATCCGAACCTGGGACGAACTGTAATGCGTTTCAAAGAACGCGCTGAGAGGAAAATGAAAGAACGTTTCCTTGGTGAAGGTATTGAGGAGCTGAGAGTGACGGTTCGAAGGAATCTACCTAATCCCGCGGTAGTGCAAAGAATTGCGGCTCACGCTTGGATCAAAGCCGAGGTGGTATTTCGACGAATTCCGCGAGCTTTTTCAAACCATGCTGACAATATGAATGGGGTGAAGACTGTTGCAATAAGACGCGGCAGATATATTAGAATGGCGTACAATAGAATATCCTATTTTGACAAGCTTGCGGTAGCAAGCTTATTATTTAGTTCCAATAAGTAGACTGCGAATCTTTATGGAAACTTTCGTGAATTTTTGTACAAAAATGGTAAAAGAAAGGCGAAATTTCTTACGTCAACTATAAAATGCTTTCTGGTCAACGTGCGACAATATTACAAAGATATTATGAATTAATCTTTGAATTGCTACAGAAAGATAATGAATCAATTTTTGTTATGCACGTTTATGTGAATTTTAATGGGTAAAAATCAGTTCAATAGTAGTAAAAACACAGATTTTGCTGTTCTGTAACGTGGAGCAAAGAGAACTTTTCACCAGTTTTATTTTGATTTGTTCGAGACAACTTTTTCTATCATCTCCAATTTATTGTCTAAAAGGAAGAATATTTCAAGCTTATTGTAGCATATTGTACAAAATCAGGACACGCGTTCAAAAATACCAATTTTACCCTTTATAAAATAATGTTACTGAAAATTTTAATTTGTCGAGCTTGCAGCGAACAAGTATTCGTATTATTTTTAATATTTCTGTTACAGAAGTTTTGCATAAAATGCAAAAGCTTCATACGCCACGATGCATTTATTTTACATTGACGATCTTTCTAACTAAAATCGGCTTTTCAAGCTTGACGAAATAATTCCGTGTCAGTTCTATATATCCCCACATGTTTGACATGGAACTGTCGAAATCATTTCTACAATTATACGCCCGGAAATAATAAGGAATTTGTATAGCTACGTATCACGGTCCCAGCTCGCATGCACTCGTGATATTGAGAGCTTCGAAGCCACAATCGTAGAACACAACTTACGGAGCTGAGTTTCACCTTCGGTCAAGTTCTATGTGGTCGGGGCGCAGTGGAAACTGCTGAGCTCCGCGCAGGTGCGAAAAGTTGCGCTACATATGAGGTACGAAGCCAAGGCAGTGCTTCCGACAATTCCTCGAAATCTGCCAAAACGGATTTAGGATATCATAAGCTCCTTAGTAGTAATACGTAGAAAATGCATCAGAATGTTGTACCACTCTTCGGAGAAAATATTTCAGCAGAATGCTTAAACGCGATTGTTGAAGTAAATTATTACAGTCTTCGTTGAAAACGAAGATTATTTTTAATTTTAACATAGAAATAATTACTGTCACTGTGAAAGTTTCTAACGTTGATCGACGCGAATAAAAAATGAATGGAAAAATGATTCAAGAATAAAGCAAACGGTACAAAATATTCGATGCTCTTTTGTTTATACGTCAGAAACTATATCACATAATTTCTTTATTCCGTATCTTATAAAAATATATATAATTTCATATTAATATTGTCTTTATATATATAGTTATTAAACAGTATATTATTATAATAATTATAATAATATTGTATATATGTACAAACAAAGTTAGTATAAAATTTAATATATATCTTTATAATTATTATAATAATATACTGTAATATAATATATTATACTTATATATATATAATAATATACTATATTATAATAATATAATAAGCTATTAAACACTGTATAATTATAGTAATTATAAAGCCAGACGTCCGTTCTATCGAATAGAATACTTTTTACCAATAGTAACAGTAACCCTGCAAAAATTGCATTCTCATTTCACAGTATGCCTGAATGCAAGTTTCTCCTAAATTAAGTACAATTCGATAGAATTATGTGGAAAGTGTATGTCCAGTCCACCACGCGAAGCGTGAAGCGTGACCAGGGATATATATGTACCTATATATACGCCTTGTATCTGCATCAGCAACATGGAGTACTTCAGGAAATTCCTTAATGTGGTCGGATGGCTCGACCCTACCAAGGTGGATTTTATTTCCGAACTTCCGCCGGAGGTGTCGTAGTTGATCGTACGCACGTTGGATCCTCGATCTCTGCTTTGCGCTGCTCGAGTGTCAGGTAAGTGGTTGAATGTCTGTAAGGATGATCCTATACTCAGACGAACCGCGAGACACTGCAAGCAGCGCATAATGCAGAGAAAGAGAGAACGTTTTGCTGCGGCTGCTGTTAAAGAACCGAGGGCGACGGTACATAGAGCAGTTCCATTTCCTACTCAGGTGAGAATGGTCGCACCTCATGTACAAGCTCGGCCAGCTTTGACAAATTCGATGTGTGCTCGAATGCGTGGCAGGTCTATTATATTGTAGTGTTTTTTGTATTAATAAATTGTTTAACCTGACATTTGCTCCTTTCAGCAAATAAATATTATTATTATTATTTAGTTAAGTAAGTGTATATAACTTTTAATTTTTTGATGTATCTTGACCAGTTTCTTTAATAGTAGCAATATTTTTTTAGGTTTATCATAGGACTATTAATAATAAATTGTATCTTGTATAGTTGTATTTTGACCAGCTGCTTCTATAGTAACAATTTTTTTTTCTAATTAGTTCTAATATGACGTAACTAAGAATAACTTGGCATCATATTTGACGATCTCTGCAGCCAATGCGAGTAAAGAACAACTATAGCAGATCTCTACACCGACAAAATGAAAGTTCACTTATCCGCATTTCATACGTACATACAGAGTGTCCATGAAAAATGGTGTACAAGTGGACTCCAGCCCAGAAAAGCACAGAGACGTCTTTAAGACGTCTTAAAGACGTCTGGTGTAGAACATTCGCGACAATCAGAACAATCAGAACTTTCGGAAGAGTTCTCCAAACATTAAGGGCAGTCACTGTATCGCCATTAACGTTCGTACAACTTTTAAAACACAATAACTTTTTTAGAACTGGACCAATCGACTCGAATTTTATTTAAATGATTTTGCTATTGCTTGGAATGACAAAAGAAAAAATAAAAAAGCTCATGTTCGAACATTAAAACTCGATTTACTCGGAAACTACGTGCCGTGCAGCTGTAACGGCTACACGAGTCATATCCGCGCATTACGCCGACTCTTTGCGATTAATCCACCGAGAAACAGGGCAGCGCAATTTGTATCTTTCCGTATATCTCGTATTTTTACGGGGACGTGTAACCGGCATGCATTCCGGCGGACAGGCGATTTACGCTGTGTTTCGCGTTACACAATGTGTTTATACATGATGTACGATTTAGATGTGTCTGAGGAGAAAAAAAATGTAGGAGAACGCTTCTCGCACGCATACAATGTTTGCAGACTTTTATGCGAAATAAATATCTCTCAGAAAACACGTCTTACAACAAAGTATCTTCGTCGATAACTTTAGTTAGGTACAAATAACGCGCGAATCTTTTTAAACTATCCTATTATCGTTCTCAGTCACAAAAATATCGTGAAACTATCGATCTGAATTCGAAACGGTCGTAAAACGTCTAACAAGTTCGCGCGAAATGATTATTAGGTCTACCGGAAAGTTGTAGAATATACTTTCCATCGTTACTTATGACTTCTTGCCAGCGCGATGGCAACTTGTAAATGCCAGTTTTGAAAAATGATTTATTTTTAGAGGCGAAGAACTCAACTAGTGCTTGGTTGACATCAGCTACATTTTTGAATTTTTTTCCTGTAAAAAGTTTTGCAAAGAGAGAAACAAGTGACAATCAGAGGGTGCTAGGTCTGGGGAGTATGGTAGATGTGACAGAATTTGCCTAGCTCTGCGATTTTCTAACGAGTCGCCAAAGCAGCATGTGGTCTGGCAGTATCATCGGTAGCCATGTTTTCACGATCGCGTCTCGCTTAATAATGACATGAGACATCTTTGTTTCAGTTTATTTAGGAGAGTACATGTGTGTAAATGCAATGATAATGAGAGATAGTCATATATGTCTCAAATCAACATGTGCATATGGATTGAAACTTGAAGTGACACTATCGGACAGAACTTTCCGGAAGACCCAATAAAAAGAAACGTGGTCCGTTGCTACTGCAAACGAAGACGCTACATCGAGTATTCGAAGCCGATTATAAAAACGAGCGTACACGGCACGATCCATAGAATATTTTAGCCGACGGTTTGCCGTCCGAACGATTCTTTCGCCGTGTCGTTAACCCGAACACCGTGAATGGTTGATACTTGGACGACGGGAGCTACGGATTTATGGCGGTTCGGTAGTCGGTGACGCATGTGTGCACGGTCCGGCGCCGGAATTTATTTTACTAGGCAATTCTGATAAATATTTGCGTGGCCGCGACGGATTGATATCCACACGGAAAGCCGTTCTCGTGCCTGTTTCCTATTATCGATTGACCGCGCGCATCGCGCCGGCTGAATATTCACAAATATGCGCGGTCCGATGATTCCTCCGAGGGCAGAGTCTCGCGCGGGATGTAAGCCTGCCATTGCGCCGGCCCGTATGCCGGCTATGTTTGTATAATCGAAAATTAATTACCATGAATTCGCATGCCCAGCTAGATTAGTGATCCGCATTTAAAATGCGCCAGATGCTGCGATTTATGCGCGAAATCGTGATCCAACCTAGATAGTAAACACGATTGTGTAGTACGTGCCTCCATTTGCCGAGCTTACAGGGGCTACACCATCCTTCACTTTTCGGCAACGCGATAGAGTCTGCGGGAGCAGTGATTAGTACCGTTATTAATGGTTGGTAAACCTTCGCGGGCCAGGATTTATCGGAATACTGGAAATATTTCTTCTCGGAGAAGCGATGAGAGTCGGCTCGACTGTTCATTGATAAGGCATAATTGTGACAAAATGTAAACTTCGTTGCAATATTTTGGACCTAATCAACCGGGGATTGTCATTTAATCTTCTCGCAGGTACAGCACAGATTCCGGCAAAATCTCTTACACTCGACACGCCATTATTGCAATTAATCGTTGATAGAGGGCCGTTTTACTGTTCTGCTCACACGGACAGAGATTTATAGTGCTTCAAAAAGGCACACTCAGTTTTTTCGTAATAACTTCACGTAAAGAAATAGCACGTTAAAGCAATCCGGGCTTCCCGAGGCACGGTGTATACGGGAATGACATACTTGCTTCGGGAACGTTAATGGGAAAATAATTCGACTCGCGCGAATATTTAATTGTCGCGAAATGATCGAATAACGACGATCGCTGGAATCAAATGAAAATTAAAGAATAATATCGCTTTCAAGAAATAAGTAGCTGCATTTTTCCATAGAACTGAATTTAATATTTTATAATATTTTTGATTCAATTTAATAAAATATACAAATGTTTAACCACGAAATTGTTTCGTCATTATAAATACGTTGCAACAAGTAGAACAACATTACGTTATATGCTCATTTACGGTATATGCTCTTAATATATTGTTTCGCTCTTTACGCATTTTGCAAAAATCATTGCTATTTTCGATTCGACGTGAAAGATAGAAAGAACCCTGGTGACATGTTTACGACGACGCGTGCAAAATATTTTGACCTGTCTCTCCATTTACATTTTGATGTAAATGCAACATTATATTTATCAATTTTGCAACGGTTCTGGCGGTCGACCGTAGAATATTTTTGTTCGTCGCAGCGATAATGCGTCGCCGGTTCTGTTCAACGATTAACTTTGTTAATTATCATCGCTTATCGTCTCTTGTAATTTTATTGTAACTCCAATGAGTAATTACTGTATTGCCAATCACGTTTGAATTCCGTTCTGAACGATGCGGGAACAAAATGAACCGGAATCCAGAAAATAACCGTTCCCACCTTTGTGGATTATAATTCTCTTTCGAATCGAAATTGCTCCGACTCAATAATTTTAAGCTGCGCTCCCCCTTCTGTTTATAAATTAATGCGTTAAATGAAACTAGCACGCGAAAGCTAATTTCCTTCGTTACAGTTCGTTTCACGCGGAAAGAACCGAACTGGAAGATAGAATGTTTAATCCGATATGGAATCGATATAGAGTCCCGATGTAATAATTGGCATCTACAGAAACCGTAATCGGAGCCAATATAAACGAGCTCATATTTCATCTTACAACTGGACCGCGGATCTTTATGCCTTTATGGCATGCGCACACTTTTCAAACGCGAGGGAACCTGTAAATTGTCTTAGTTACAATAGCATTTTCTCATTTTATTTCTACTTTATTTCTACTTTATTTCTGTCTATCACGTTTCTATTTCTATTCATATAATCACTTTGCTAATCTTTTCAACGCCGCGTTTAAATGAAGGAACTTTCTGCATACGATCATGTACAAGGTTATGTCAAAATTATTGCACAATCGAGAAATGAGGGATTCCGGGGGTCATTTGAAGCAACTTTTTCCTTAACGAAAATGCAATCTGCGACTTCGTTTACGAGTTATTAACGAAAAACGCTGGCCAATGAGAGATCGCGTACGGCTGACGCCCCACTCTCACGACCACTGCCGCTGCGCAAGGGCGGATCGGCGGTCACACTCGCTCTCCGATTGGTCAGTGTTTTTTGATAATAACTCATAAACCAAGCCGTGGATTGAATTTTCGCTAAGGAAGAAGTTGTTTCAAATGACGCGAACCCCTTATTTCCCGCTTGTACAATAATTTTGAGACAGAAGTCTCGAGTGATTTAACGTGCAGCACCTGCCCAAAGGCTTATCCACACGGCCCCCATGGGCGCGGAATTGAGATACGCTCAATAAGCGCGCTCCCACATGCCAAGCCATGCAGGAGCTACCAGTTACTACGAGGACGCGGACTCTCGTCAGCAGACAACTGGTGGTGCCGAGCCCTTTCTATGCTCTACCGGCTCAGCAGGTCGGTTCCCGAGCTGAATACCGCAGCTCACCCGTCGAGGCCCCCAACAACTTCAGGGAGGGAAGGAAGGGAAGGAAGGAGGAGGGAAGGAAGAGGTAAGGAGAGGAATGGAAGGAGCCTCTGGCCAGCTTTAGCCATTTACCACTGCCCCCTCGATGGACCTACCCACTGCCGGCCCGAGGTATCCCGAGCCAGATGGCCGGAACCTCGTGGGCACGCCGACACCCGAGGTACCAGTATTTAGAAGGCCGACTGGTAGGACCTGTCGTAGCTACGCTACTACCATGTTCGGAGACACCGCATCTCCAGCACTGGTCGGCTAGCGCTTCGGGATCGTGTAGTCGCTACTCTACAACGCTTAGCACTTAAGAAATCAGCAGAATAGGACCCGGCAAGCCGTATCCTACCCGCCTTTCTGCCTGTGTTCAGCGCCCTGCGCCAATAATTTTGAGACAGTTTGTAGAAGAATTTAGAAGTCAAAATATACTTCAACGAATAATTTAATCATTAAAAATAAGATTTAACTACAATTCCATTACCGCCAGTATATTAGAATTGCCATTTTACTAAATTATACAACGCTACAGCCGAATGTAACTTAACCGAGTTTTTAGAATACTAGCCGAAACCGAGAGTTGTAATCTGATTCTAGACTTCGCAAGACCAACTTGCAAAGAGAAATTACATCAATATTAAATACCCAGGCCGAGGATTCTTACGGATTTAACGCACGACCCGTGTTGAAAATTCCTTGGCAAAAGATAACGCCATAAATCAACGGTGTCGCGAGTCCTCACGTAAACGGAGTATTTTCCTCGTGAAGAAGATACGAACGGTAACTGCATAAGAATAACAGCTAGGAACCGTGGGATATTAGTAACGCGACTTAATACTGATAAGAGTCGTTGAAAAATGCGACCGAGATGAAAGAAAGGAGACCGTCGAAAGACCCCGCTGGGAACTCCAGATAACTTTGGGAAAGTACAATACTCATCCCCGGAGAAATTTCCGAGGAGAGCAGATAAATGGTTTTAATAGTATGATCTCCGGGGTCAACCGGGCCCGGTAAAATTACAGGCCTAACAGAGGAATAAACCGAACGATAATAATGGCCGAGAAGTGTCGAATGAATATTTTACAAGTTCTTTCCGCTGGCAATTATCGGAGGTTATTTGTGCAGCTTTTCTTTGCTGTGAACAGCTTTTTTCTGGTACAGGCGTTTTGTCTCTGAACTACTTTCTCTGACGTTGCCGAGAACTTCAATGCATAATAACTTTCCTTGGTCATTCATATTAAAACTTGATATATTATTAATTTATATCTGTGGCAAAAAGAGGCACCCGTCATATCAAATCGAATCTATTTGATAAGTGGGAAAGATATATAATGTACAATAATTTTGCTGGGGATTGTTATGCACGATAAAAACTTTCAGCATTTGTCGCAACAAATTGTAATTACTTAGCGATTCCTTTCCGTTTGATTGTTTTAGTAAATCGATTGTATTACGATACTGTTAAATGCTTTCAATTATTTTACAGTTTCAAATTGCGGTTACTCATTACTATTATTATTAATATGTAGATGCACAAAATCGACAGTCTAGCAATAATGACAGAAGAATATAAATGGATCTACTAACGATGATGATGACCTACTTTCGATAAAATTGTTTCGCCAGAGCGCTAGAAACTTTTACGGATGTTTCTTCAACGTTCGGACAATCTCGGGACTCAATTCTTGACATTGTTTACCGCGGTACATGCAATCGCTGTACCGCTTTAACTTAAACTTCCATCGATGTACTTCTCTTCGAAAACATTCCCTAATAGCGAGTACCTGCATTTCAAAACTTCCCCGAAGACTGCCTCGGACGCGTCGACCGCTGATTCATTGTATTTCGAGTCTCAGACTTATCGCGACTACGACCAGCATATTTTCTCCCGAGCTCCTCGAACAACTGAACTTCTCTCGCAAATTTAGCTCTCACCGTTTTTTCTCCGACACGCGCACATATCGCAATGGCCACGCGAATTGGGGAAAAGAATGATCAGAGACATTTTTAAACCAACTACGGTGCCAATGCTCTCCACGATGGAAATCAAATCAGCGTTGAATAAAAACGGTTCCTAGACAATTAACAGATTCGAAGCATTGATGGTTTATTTAAACGAACACTAATAGGCAAAACACTATACAATTCTAACACCGTACATTCCGAAAATTATCAGAATAAAAAGTTGATATTGTTCGAAGTAGAGACACGTATTTGCTATCCACGGAATCATTGTTTTGTAATTTAATGTCGCATCTGCTTAATAGCAATTAGCGATCATTTATTGGATAATATGTGTAGGGTTACATATAACGCAATATATACAATAGTTTCGCATTACATTTTTACATTATTCTCTTCATTAAGGCTTCTCAAATTACTATATAATTTCGCTAAACAATTTGGTTTCGTTTAAGTATGACACAACATTTACAACAGCATCATTTGTTAGACGAATAATACAAAAATGTCTTTGATTTTTTTACCGAACAAACGCTTTGTTATTACTTCCAGCAGTTTCTGCAGCTTTTCACCCCAATCCAAACCGATGTAACAAACTCGTGCAAAAATAAACTCTTCCACCATTTTCGCTAGAATTACAAGGACAATCTAATACCGACAGTCGAATCGAAAAGCAAAACGCTGCTACTGGCTAGAACTTTTCGCGCTTTAAATCAACGTGCTACGAAGGTAATCAGATAAAACGTCGCTTCAAAATAACCGCTAGGAGTTCGAATCGCTAAAAAAAGGCGAAAACAAACGGAGCCCGATAAAAACCGGCAAAAACCAACAGAAGTCGATAAAAACCGTTCGTAAACCGCAATCATTTTCGCACGAACTCGACGCATTATTCCGCAGGTATTAACGGATAAGTTCACCTTTGGCCGAAATCGTACGGGAGCGTGAAAAATAAAAGCAAAATTCAACGATGCCCAAGGGTTGACAGCGAGAGGGGACGGGGCTTTCCATTTTTCTCTCCCCCATAGACAACGGGCTGCTCGCTAGTTTAACTGTAAATCCCGGTGTCGGGCGCATCGATGCGGATGAAGGTGAATTGAAGCGGGAACGAGCCGATGCGAAACAAAAAGGCCGGATCCGCGGCATTATCCAACATTCGCGCTCGCAATTAGACGTTGCGCGCTCCACCGAAAACGCGGCCGTACAATATTTACCGTCGCCGATCCCGCTTGACATCCGCGAGTTTATCCGGAAGATAAACGCGCCTGTAATACGCTTTGTGGCTGATTGCCGAGATCCCGCAACTTGACATAATTTACGCCCCTGAACTTATTATAACCAGCACGAGCCGCGAGTCGCGAAACGTCGCATTGCGAAGCGGAAATCTGTTTTTGGTGCTGGAAACTCGAGTTTCGAGGTTGCAAATTTCGTTTAGCAGTAATCTAGCGGTGATGAACTAAATAACATCGAATTGACAAGGTTATTATGGTAAGACCGCTGAAGAGAGTCATCATAACTACAGTAATTTCTCCTGAAAATGCCAATTTTCGGGTTGCCGTGAATTACCCTGTGCTAATCCTAAGTCTATGTAAATCATTACATTCTAACCGACAGTTTTTGTATAATAAATTCAAATAACACTGGCAAAAATAGCGAAGCTTATAAAAAGGATCCAAATAGGTATGAACGACAGTGCATGCGCCTACTTGATTCCACGTGTAGCGACAACCGAGGGAGTCAGCTTATGATCGCGATAGGTCGCCGCGAGAAGCATTGCGGAACCGCTTCCAGCTCGTTCGCGTCGATGGTCGCCGCCAGGTGCAACCTACTTGCTTTGAGGGTAGAACGGAACCGGATGCGAATATCGTTATCGGACTGCTGCGGCCAGCCTACTTTCGCTGGCTTTTCTCGTCCGGCCTCGGTCTATGTGCCATTTTAATTACGTGACCGATCCGAGAGCGCGGCTACCTTTGAGCTCGTCGACGCTTTGGAACAGACCCGTTTCAACGGGATAGACTACGGCCAACGTATCATCCGTACACGAAAAGGTCTTACCCATCGTCCGCGAGTTACGTCAATTCTTCTTTTTTAACGGAGGTAGTTATGACGCTTAAAATGCCGGCTGATGAAGTTGCGGGCTTTCATTGGATTACGGTGATTGACCATCGGATATTTCACGCATCGGTTTGCGAACGTGAACGCTATTTTAAATATTCGGAGACTAGCGGAACCGGTTACTGTGCGGTGGGTGACCACTTGCTGTGCCTTTGGTTCGTTTTCGGGCACAATTAAATTTATATTTGTCGAATGAGATGTATTCAATTTTTATACAGTTTTATTTTGTTTATTTTGCAATTAGAAAATGTAATGTGTTTTATTATTGATATACAGTTAATTCGATATATTATTTATTACTAATTATATTATTATTATTAATTGTATTTATTATTTATTAATTATATATTATACAGTTATTATTTTTCCGGTTATTTATGGCACAAATGATACGACGTGAGAATAGTCGAGAGTAAGCGAAATGATACCGATGAATTCCTAGCTTTTCCCGGGCAATGCTCGGCGTTTCTAACGCAGTGAAAGAGTCTCCTACGAATCCTCAAATATGTATATTGATGAAGCTTGCCACTTCTCCGCAGTTGATATCCTACGGTATCATTCCTGCGACTGTCATCAAGAGGTCATTCAATTGACCTCTTTGGAACCACACTACAGATCAAGCACTCCAGTTTTCATTGCTCTCGACACAATCCGTTGAAAAGGATTGGTTACTCTTAAAAGGTCGTGTCTCTCGAAATACGGTGAAATGAAACATGGATTTGAAAGAGAATTAATCGATAGCCCTGTTATAAAGTATTTAAACTTCCCGAAACTTCTGTATAGGGGTTGAATACATCTAGTTGCCTCGCTGTTTCCAAACCAAAGCGTTTGTCCTTTGATAATGCACTTTTGTGTTCGAGTAAAATTCACAGCTCACTTACCGACTTAATTAACTATTCCTAGTTAACTATTTAAGTTAGATAACTATTTAACGTATAAAGTAAGATTTTTATATATTAACTAGTACATATTAATATATGAGTAAATTTATATATAGTATATAATATATTTATATTAATATACTAGTAATATACTACTACTCAAACTAATATTAATTTTTATATCAATATAGCATATATTAATATTAATATAATTAATGCCTATATTGATGCTATTGCTATATTGATATAAAAATTAATATTAGTTTGAAAATGTAATTCACGAATGCAGAAAATTCGCAGTGTAATTAGTTCAGTCATATTTTTTTTAACATATTCTTCATCCTTTGTTTGCAAGTCGATTTCTACTGACGCAATAAAAAATGATCCAATATGCAGACAGATGTTGAATTAATTTACTTTCTATACTACTTTCGTCATTCGCTGCAACGAGAAAAAAACTGCCACCGTTCATTATGCTTCCGTATTAAAATCACCCGTAAACCTTCCACCGTTAATAATCATCGGCATCCAGCAATCCGTTTGCTCATCTCTTTGCAGACGATAGATCCAATGATATTCCACGTGGAATAAAGACATTTCAGAGTGTAACGTAGTTTCCCTTGAACAACGCAGGCTCTCCGAACACCTCAATTTCGGATACATCTTCGCGCCGCGCGTTACATGAAACCGGTTACGTGTCGATAATCTTATCAAGAATTCTGTCTCCAGCAGGATAATTGATATCGACGGTGGCGGTACAATTTCATCTTCCCAGTTCCGCATCCGAACAAGCGCTAATTAGTTAAACACTTTGCTGACCATAATTAATACGGTCCTAATGAATATTCGTTGGCGGGATCGAGTTCCGCGAACTTAGCTCCAAGTTTGCCTGACATGAACCTGGCTCGCTCCTAAGGGATTCCTGTAAAACCACACGGAACCAGCTAAATAGACAGTACCTCAGACGAGAAACAGTATCTCGAACCTCTGCTGCGAGAAATCGATATCAATAGCTTCGATGATATCTATTTTATTAAATGGAACGTTATTTCAAATGGATTTCTTTCTCTTTCTCTCTCTTTCACTTTCTTTCTTTCTTACTTTCTCTCTCTCTCTCTCTCTCTCTCTCTCTCTCCAATAATGAAATAATCTAGAGAAAGACTAGTTATATATTAACATAAAATAGCAAATAATTTTGTCAAATAACATGTATGCAAATAAGATAATATATTACTAGACTGCAGATTTTTATGCAGATTTTATGCAGATAAAAATTGACTGCACTAATTACATAATACAGGAGCTAAATAGATATTCACTTAATTTCTTAATAATACTAACAAGTTGAAAATAGTTCAATAGTACTTTCTATCTGAAATATCGAAGTGATGAATAATCCCGTCATTGTATTTTTATTTCTCATTGTAGTAAAAGTTTAATTAAATTCACATGATTTCATTAGCTAAGAATATAATATCAATAAAGCGTTTTTACAGTTTTTCCGTCGGGTCTATCATGACCCCAGTGTAAAAATCATTTTTGAAAAAACTCAAGATTAAGGATTAAATTAAGGGTTAAGTTAATGATTAAATTCCTTAAACGTTCTCGCAGACTCGTTTCACATAAAACCTACAGTCCGTGTATTAATTTAACGATTGTTCGTTGAAGAGATTTCCTTGAATAATTCCGAAGCTCGCTTTTCAAGTACGACCGCTTTCCGTTTGCTTATTTAAGCACGGTTCGGCCACAAATAATCGAAAATAACGTCCCGAACAGAGTCTCTAGTTTCTGTTGTGTTCCTTTTCCTCTGGCAAGGATCCTGCGGAACGAAGCGGCGAGTTAGAGAATTTATAGACCGCGATTATATCTGAATTCGAAAGCCCAGAAACGATCATTCCAGCATTTATTTATCGTGGTCGTGTTATCGCATAGGCAACTGTGTAAAGCAGAACTGAGGAATAGTTGCGCGCAACAGCTTTATTGCTCCCGCCGCGCCGAGAGCAACTACTTTTCGGAATTAGATGTTCCGCAGTCCATTCCCGATTATGAATCAGCCAGTTTTCCTACTCGTACTTCTCCCTTCCCCCGCCCTCCATAACGCATACTTCACCCGAACTCCATCTCTATTACCCCCGATCCCCATCTTAAGCGTCAAATTTAAATTTGAAGGATACCACGATTGCCCGACTCGATATTCAATCGTTGGCTGGGAGAACCGGTTCCGAAGTCCCGATGAAATAAACACGAAACAAAATGCGATAATGTGTGTATAATGGCGGGCAATCTTGAAATATTAGGTTCTGAAATTAGTATTTATGTACTTATGCTAATTGCAAGAATTTTGGCTTGTAGAATTTGATACTAATAACTGAGATTTATGGTAATAAACTGCTCCGAAAGATTACAGCATAGGCACATATCGGATGAGAATTGGACAACTTTGACTGACGATAACTTCGCGAAAAATCATTGATTTTTATTTCAAATTAAAGCTTGAAACCTCTAGTTTTAAATCTGAATCCCTGTTTATCATATTGAAAATTGCCAAGTTTGACGAAGTGCACGGACTTTGTCAAATTTTTTCCGGGGATGCCGTTTAGAGTAGAGTAAAGTTTGATCTTTCATCTCTAATTTTTTTCTCGCGAAGTTGCAGCACTTTAAAGTAACCAAACCCCATATGTCAGACTCCTGGAAAGAGGTGCAAAATCAAATCACGTGCAAAATAAAAAATATCTCAGGGTAGGAAATTGGATGAAAACTAAATATAATGTTTTCAATCATTTTCTACACTGTTTCTTGATGTCCTATCAATCATCTGAAAATGCCAACGCCGACGGTACGTGACAAAAATGCGCAAAAAACTTCAGTTCTAAATGAATAAATTGATGGTATCCGGCTTTAGATTTCGCACAAACGAATTGCAATTTCTGCATACTGGAACGACAACCAGCCGATGCTCATGCCCGGTGTCTACTTACACCCGGCGAAAACTGTATTCTTGCACGATTTTTAGGAAATCGGTAAAATAGCCAAAAGGCATCCCACGGGAATTTCAACCGCGAGACTTATGCAGCATTCGGCATACGAATGTAGGAATACATCCGCGAATAAACCTAGACCGTCTGTATCGGTGGCCTGGATCTCACGTCCCGACTTCCAATATTTCGGCAAAGATACCTGGCGAAACCAGTAAAAGGGAGCAAATATTGGTTCGAGGTGCACGGACTCATCGCTGTCGTCAGACGTTTTCGGCGATCTTCAACGGCTCAACAGATATATCAAGCTCAAATATAATTATGTTGTGTCTGTGAGATTTAATTGGTAGCCGGCGAATCTTTATGTATTTATGACGCAATCCGGGCATATTAACGAATATGCACTGTTCTATTATTCTGTGCTCTCTGTTTTCCCAAAGAAAATTTTCTTCTTCCGATTTTCATGAAATAATTATAATGAAAATATGCACAAATATTCGCTGTTCAATAATTATAAATCAAGGGTAGGAAATATTCCATCGAAATGGTAAATATTAACGAAAGAAATTAATAATTAATTTAATATACTTGGATATCGGATATCAAACTTTAACGAAGAAAACAATGTTCTAGAATGTCCAAATTATATTCTCGAATTTTTAGGTCTCGATAATGCTGTTAGTGTTTGAGTGACAGTTGCTTGAAAACCGCATCATAATAATGCTGCACCGCGAGCTACAAACTCACAAAAGTCAGATCCGCCGGGTAACATTTCGAACGGAGTTGTGTGACCGGTGAAATGCAAAAAGACCGCACCGGAAGCAGTATACGTGATTTAGTGGGTATGAAAAATCTGCCGTGAGTTCGGGAAATCGTCAACATGCAGTTCTCCGACGCTGCTAAGCACACAATGGAAAAGAAGAAAATAAAGTGCGAACATGAAAACATCAATGGGAAACTGCGAGCGTTATTCTCGGGCCGGCAACGCCTAGACACATGATGCATAGTCTCATATACACAGTAAATACGTTAGGGCGATTCGCAGGTATAGTGCTCCCAGTTCGGGAAAAACAAGCCCGTAAATTTCGATCCTCGTATTGCAAGGAAATTCACGATACTTTAATTGCTGTGGGACAACGGGAAGCATCCTCATAACATCTAAACGAGTTGTCACATGTTACAACGGGCGGTTCGAAATTGAAAAAAAGAGGAGTGCGTTGAGCGACAAATGCATTTGTGGTCGCTTGCTTCCAGTAGTAACCGAGCGTGGCAACGTAAAATAACACAATCGGTGTACTTATCACAGACACATCAAATTCGCAAATTAAGCTTCATTAGTTTCTTAACACAGATTCAGAATAATTAATTTTAAATAGGGGTGATACGAATTATAATAAATTACGAATATAAAATTTAATTATAAAGAATTTTTAATATAGATTTAAATTGTAATAGAATTTAATAGAAATTTAATATCTTGGTACATTTACAATGGTAATATAATTAGAGATTTTAAATTATAATAAATTTTTAATAGAAGTTCAATTTGAAATTTTAACTTATATATTTTTGACAGAAATTAAAACCTTAATATATTTAATAACAACTGATATCTAGTAAAGAAGATACAGCGATTTAATTATGCAGTGAAGTGAGACTTATGTAGAAGTTGACTTCTAGTGTAAACACTGTAGATAGCAATGCTATAAATTATCAAAATGCAAGCAGCACGAAATGCATTGCGTTCAATGCAATCGCTGATTTATCGGTAAAACATTCGTGCCAGGAAAGTTCAGCATTGTCGAAACGACATTGAGAAGTGTCGATACTCTGTACAGTTATGGTTAAGTGGACGCGTTTATATTTACACCGTATATAATAAATTTGCATACGTCGATGCTGATCCAACGGCGTCCGCGTGTCGATAAGTCCTGACAAGCATTAACGCGCACGTCCCGCGAAATTTTTCAAACAATCGCTCTATCATATCTGAATTTTCTTTATTTTCGTAGGAACGCGGATAACGATCGCGCAACGTGCACATTGCGCAACTGTTCGTTGCCCGTTTCATTATCCGTCTCCGCGTTCATCACGCGCAACAGAACGCCCGACATTGTAACGACTAATTTGCCGAAATATCGCAGATAAAAATCCGACAAAAATATTGCAATTCTGTCCCCGTACTTGCTATTTTATGGCACCCAATTAAAAGCCCCAATGACGTTTCATTGATTCCCGTAATTCAAGTGCGGACGATCGTCCGATTATTGCAGTAAATTCTCCCTAATTTTCCTTCGTCTTGTAAACAAAAATGGACAATTTGGGAAGGCAAGATACGATTATTCGAGCCTTGCACCTCGTTTTTATAATTATGTAAATATTATTATTGTTACAAAAACGAGCCACGAGGCTCGAATAATCGAATCTCCTTCTTCCAAATTCTTCACTTTTGTTCACAAGCTGATGAAAAATTGGGGAAATTTTACTGTAATGCGTTCACGGCGGAAACCGGGAGAAATGGCTATCAACCTGCATACCGACCTTTAGAATTAGATTCTGCAACGCTGGAAAATGTTATTGTCAAGACTCACAGATTGCTCGCAGAGGAAATTCACCGGTTGTATTACGAGTAGACCGCGGATCTTAATGCAAAATAGAAATTCTCCACCTCGATCGCAGCGAGCAGGAGTTAAATAAAAATTTATTTTCATTCTCAACAGTTCCATTCAGTTGATATTAACGAGAACGTTATTATAAATACTATTGAATTTTTGTATTGCATTTACAACGTGCTGTATTCGACCTAGTTGCTTTTGTCATAAATGCAAATATTACAAACAGAAACCTTCAGATAAGAGAATCTCCACTGTGCTATTCATTTCTTGCAAATCGAAACAAAATTTGATTCATCTGTGATCAAAGTTTACGAATGACAGATTATTATTATCAGACAAATTATGAAAACGAAGAAGTGTTAATTCAGTGCAGAAAGAAATCGTAGTGCAGGCTCGAATATGCAGTCGTATTTAGAATAATCAGATATTGCAGCTTCGGATAATCCAGATTCTACCGTGCGAATAAAATAAAAGCGCAACAATATTTCCGATGAAAATAGAGAATTCTCGGCGACGTTCCTTATTTCGAATATTTCGAGCGATAACTAATTAGCGCCGCCATCGGAGTTCCATCGACCGCCGTGTCGCGGCCACGGAAAAGTGTCTATCGACCCGCATTTGCGATGCAGATGCGGGATACCGGCGGTGAAAACGCGTGAATTTTCTTGAATCTGTGCGAAGCAGACGCCGTTTCCGGTCTCAGAAGAAGAAAATATTGAAATGTAGAAATTTGTTCAATATTTAAACAATATAGAATATGTATTGATTAGGAAAGAACTAAACGTGATGAAAACAGGAAATATCGCGTACCGTATCTACAATTAGGATTACAACTACTTCAGTTAATTCTACGACTCGCAACGCTCCTCTCTCGACGACTCTCGAACACACCCTGTCCACTCCATACACGCTCCTTCGACACAACGCCTGCCTTTTCCAAAAACGTGACAATCGCATCCGCCGGCACTCCGTCGCCAAGGGTTTTTCCTATCTGACCCGGCCTTCGCCAACGTTTCTCTTCTATTGCCTACCATAAATACAAAGTCTTAAAACTACGGTCTCCTAAGCCTAACACTCCTCCTCATCCTAAACGTACCCACTAAATTACGATACTACACTCGTTCGTCCTGACCGGACATCTGCCCACAGATGTTCTCATCGCCACTGTACGAACTTTCACTTTCACCGGAAAAATCGTCCTCTTCGTCGGTACACATAGCTTCATGTAATCGGCTGCAGTGGATGTTTCCTGCGGCCCTTCATGATTACCCACCTTCTGCACTTCGTAGCGGTCATTCCGCAGTATTCTTGTCACACGGTATGGTCCAAGAAACTTCGGGTAGAATTTTAACCCCGGATCAGAGAGCCTGTGTCCTTTTCACTCCCTCTCTATATCGTGCTGCTTCCTTTTTCCGTATCTCCTTAAACCAGTAATCTCTCTTTACGAGCGCCTCTGTTTTGGAAATACCGAAATGACCGTGCTCGTGCGCCTGTCGAACTATCTGGATGTGCGTTGTCCTCAGCACAACTACCAACGGCGTATCATCAACCTCTCTATACAGAATATCATTTCGCAACGGGTACGCATCGCCTTCGAACCGCTCAATATTATCTCGAATTTTCCTCAAGTTGTCGTCCTGTACCGGCGCTCTTTTCAAATTTGCGATAATCCCCAGTTCGTTTTCTCCCACTAGCATAATTGTAGGTAGTGGGTTTCGGCATAGCGCGTCAACATGTGCCATATTTCTTCCCGTTCTATGCTCCACGCTGTAGTCGAACTCTTCCAAGAGAAGCGCCCACCTGGCCACACGCTCACATAAGTCCTTTTTCCTCATCGTTAACGCAAACGTTTGACAATCCGTCACAATTTTAAATGAAATGCCGAGTAGATAAACACGAAATTTCATCAACGCCTTTACAATTGCCAAAACTTCAAGCTCGTAGCTTGTATACTTTTCTTTGGCTGGAGTAGTTTTACCACTCGCTTCGCTATCGCGCTGCAACAATATCATACCATATCCCATACTACATGCGTCTGTATGTACTTCTGTCTCTGCACCCACACAATACAACTTTAGTACAGATTTTCCGCTTAGAGCTAATCTTAGCCTATCGAAAGCTTCTTGTTCACTCGCTTCAAACTTGAACTTGATATCTTTTCTTAATAAATTCGACGATGGTCTCGCAATAACGGAGTATTGGTACACAAACTTTCTGAAATTTCCTGCTAAACCAAGCAAACTCTGAACATCTCTAGCACATCTAGGTCTCGGAAAATTCGTAACAGCACTACTCTTTCGTTCTGACGGTCGAATGCTACCGTTTCCAACAATGTGACCTAAATATTCTACTGTTTTCTGCAAAAAACAACACTTGCTCCAATTAATCAATAATGCATATTCTCACTAGCAACATTTAATATTAATTTGAGATTCTCGATACCGCGTGAGAAATCAGAAGAAGGTACTATTAAATCGTCCATGTATGTCAAAACGACCCCGGTTGCAATTATCTCTTTGAACACTGCATTTATAAACTTTTGAAAGACGGCTGGCGAATTACATAACCCAAACGGTACCTTTAGAAATTCATAATGACCGGTGGGAGTCACGAAGGCGGTGTATTTTCTGCTACTCTCATCAATAGGAACATGAAAAAATCCATTTCTGAGATCCAACGTACTAAATACTTTCGCGCCTTCTAATAAATCCAATTGATCCCGTATCAAAGGTAGGGGACATCTATCGTTTACAATATTTTTATTAAGCTATCTGTAGTCAACACAAATTCTAGTTGAACCATCCTTCTTCTTTACTAGTACAATTCGATTTGCGTAATCTGAACAAGACTCTCGAATTATTTCATCTTTCAACCATGACGTTATTTGTTTATCAACTTCAGATTTATCCCCGGGAGACAATCTTCGCGGTCTCTCGTACACTGGGATCTCGTCTTGCAGTATCAAGCTCATTTTAATCCCTACTTCTTTCGTTTTAGATGGTTTATAACTTGCAACACAATCTTCTATAAGTTTTCTATGTTCAGGAATCGCAATGTGTGATAAATCTACATTGTCAACTATAGCCTCGACATTGACATTAAATATTTCCGGCAAATCTATTTTTTTAATAAAAATTTCTCCTCCTTTCGTACTTAGTTCTACGGAATCTAAAAATTCTGTACCGATTATTAAACTATGGGACTACAAGGTATTGGGTAGAACGTGTATATTTATTCGATATGTTATCTGATCTATTGCAATAGTTGTTGAAAATTCCCCTAATGTGTGGTTGCTCTCTGCTCCGACACCACAATATTGCAAAATCTTATTATTCAATCTAGGAGCACCAATTTTAACATAATAATCCGCTCGCATCAAATTCAGTTCGCTTCCAGAATCTATTAACGCTGTCAACTTACAATTTCCAACCTGCACCTCTTTAACTCGCTTCTTTCTCGACGCTTCAGACACACTTGGGTCCTCTTTCTTTCGTCGGGCAGTTTGCAGCCGTATGGTATCGGTTTCCACACAAAAAACATCGCCGTATTTCTTGCTGTGCCACTTGCTGTGATTCACCTTGTGATGAGGTTCCATGGACGGTCGTCTTCTTCTTCTCCTCAGGTCACCTGTTTTTCGTTCCTGATTTTTCCTTCATGTCTTCGTAAATTTCGAATTTTTCTTTCAACTCACGTATATTTCTAGCACCGTACAATATCGTTTTGTTTGTCTCGAAATCCTGAACTCCGTCAATAATATACTTAATAACTGTTGATACTTCCATGTCCGCTTGCTTCGCAATCTTCAACATTTGATAAATGTATTCTTGATACGACTCGTTCGATCTTTTAATTTTACGTGACAACTCTGTATGTATCTTGTACCTATCTGCAGTTTTAGCAAATTCAGATTCCAATGCTCGCTTCATCTCGATCCATTTGCGACAACATTTTTCATAGTCGACGAACAATCTCGCCGATCCACGCAATAACCGCATCGCATAAATAACTTTTTATACTTCACTCCATTCACAACTCGATCGTTTCGCCTGCATTATTCGGTGATAAATCATGAGTTTCACTTGGATTTGAAGCCGACATGATTGTTTCGCATGCATTTGAAGCTAAATCATGTATATCACAAGTATTTTTAGCAAAACCATTTGATCCGCATGGATTTGAAACTAAGCCTTCTACTTCGCATTGATTTGAAGTTAAATCATGTGTTTTGCATGGATTTGAACTTAACTCGTTTGTTTCGCCTGCATTTGAAGCTATATCACTTATATTCGCAAGTATTTGAAGCTAAACCTTTCGTTTCGCATGGATTTGAAGCAAACTCGTTTGTATCGCCTGCATTTGGAGCTAAATCATCTATATCACAAGTATTTGAAGCAAAAACCATTTGTTTCGCATTGATGTGAAGCTAAGCCTTCTACTTCGCATTAATTTGAAAGTAAATCATGTGTTTCGCATGGATTTGAAACTAAGTCGTTTGTTTCGCATGAATTTGAAGATAAGCCTTCTACTTCGCATTGATTTGAAGCTACATCATGCGTTTCGCATGAATTTGAAGCTAACTTGTTTGTTTGGCATGCATTTGCAGCTATATCACTTATATTCGCAAGTACTTGAAGGTCAATCATTCGTTTCGCATGAATTTGAAGCTACGCCTTCTACTTCGCATTAATTGGAAGCTTAATCATGTGATTCGCTTGGATTTGAAGAAAACTCGTTTGATTCGGATGCAGTTGAAGCTAAATAATGTATACTACAAGTATTTGAAGCTAAACCATTTGTTTCGCATGGAATTGAAGCTAAGCTTTCTACTTCGCACTGATTTGAAGCTGAATCATGTGTTTCGCTTGGATTTGAAGATAACTCGTTTGTTTCTCATGCAGTTGAAGCTAAACCATGTATAAGACACGTATTTGAAGCTAAACCATTTGTTTCGCATTGATTATAAGGAAAGCCTTTTACTTCGCATTGATTTGAATCTAATTCATGTGATTCGCATGGATTTGAAGCTAAGTCGTTTGTTTCGCCTGCATTTGAAGCTTAATCATGTATATCACAAGTATTTGAAGCTAAACCATTTGTTTCGCATGCATTTGAAGATAAACCTTCTACTTCGCATTGATTTGAAGCTAACTCGCGCATTTCGCCTGCATTTGAAGCTATATCACTTATATTGCAATTATCTGAAGGTAAATCATATGTTTCTCATGTACTTCAAGCTAAGCCTTCTGCTTCGCATTTATTTGAAGCTAAATCATGTATATCACAAGTATTTGAAGCTAAACCATTTGATTTGCATGGATTTGAAACAAAGCCTTCTACTTCGCATTGATTTGAAGCTAAATCGTGTGTTTCGCAAGTATTCGAAGCTAACTCGTTTGTTTCGAATGCAGTTGAAGCTAAATCATGTATATCACAAGTATTTCAAGCTAAACCATTTGTTTCGCATAGATTTGAAGCTAAGCCTTCTAGTTCGCATTGATTTCAAGCTAAATCATGTGTTTCGCATGGATTTGAAGCTAAGCCTTCTACTTCGCAATGATTTGAAGCTAAATCATGTGTTTCGCTTGGATTTGAAGCTAACTTGTTTGATGTTTCATACAGGTGACGCCAAATCGTGTATAAAAAAAGTATTTGAAGCTAAATCATGCGTTTCGCATGGATTTGAAGCTAAGTCTTCTACTTTGCATGAATTTGAAGCCAAACCATGTGTTTCGCTTGAATTTGAAGCTAACTCGCTTGTTTCGCATGCAGTTGAAGCTATATAATGAGTATTACAAGTATTTGAAGTTATATCATTTGTTTTGCATGGATTTGAAGCTAAGCCTTCAACTTCGCTTGATTTTGAAGCTAAATCATGTGTTTCGCTTGGATTTGAATCTAACTCGTTTGTTTTGTATGCAGTTGAAGCTAAATCATGTTTATCACAAGTATCTGAATCTAAACCATCTGCTTCCCATGAATATTAAGCTAATCCATGTGTTTCGCATGAATTTGAAGCTAAGTCATTTGTTTCGCATGGATTTGAAGCTATATCACTTGTATTCGCAAGTATTTGAAGCTAAACCATTCGCTTCGCATGGATTTGAAGATAAGCCTTCATCTTCGCATTGATTTGTAGCTAAATCATGTGTTTCGCTTGGATTTGAAATCAGCTCGTTTGTTTCTCAGGCAGTTGAAGCTAAATCACGTATATCACAATTATTTGAAGCTAAACCATTCGTTTCGCATGGATTTGAAGCTAAGGCTTCTACTTCGCATTGACTTGAAGCTAAATCATGTGTTTCGCATGAATTTGAATATAACTCGTTTGTTTTGCTTGAATTCGAGGCTATATCACTTACATTCGCAAGTATTTGAAGTTCAATCATTCGTTTCGCATGGATTTGAAGCTAAGCCTTCTACATCGCATTGATTTGAAGCTAAATCATGTGTTTTGCATGTATTTGAAGCTAACTCGTTTGTTTCGCCTGCATGTGAAGCTAAATCATGTATATCACATAAATTTCAAGCTAAACCATTTGATTCGCATGTATTTGATGATAAGATTTCTACTTCGCATTGATTTGAAGCAAAATTAAGTATTTCGCTTGGATTTGAAGCTAACTCGTTTGTTTCGCATGCAGTTGAAGCTCAATCATGTATCTCACAAGTATTTGAATCTAAACCATTTGTTTCGCATGGATTTGAAGCTAAGCCTTCTCCTTCGCATTGATTTGAAGCTAAATCATGTCTTACGCTTGGATTTGAAGCTCTCTCCTTTGTTTCTCCTGCATTTGAAGCTATATCACTTATATCGCAAGTATTTGAAGCTAAATCATTTGTGTCGCATGGATTTGAAGCTAAGCCTTCTACTTCGCTTTGATTTGGAGCTAAATCGTGAGTTTCGCAAGGATTTAAAGCTCACACGTTTGTTTCGCCTGCATGATTTGAAGCTGAATCATGTTTATCACAAGTATCTGAATCTAAACAATCTGTTTCGCATGGATTTGAAGCTAAGCCTTCTACTTCGCATGAATTTGAATCTAAATCATGTGTTTTGCTTGGATTTGAAGCTAACTCGTTTTTTTCGCATGCAGTTGAAGCTAAATCATGTATATCACAAGTATTTGAAGCTAAACCATTTGATCCGCATGGATTTGGAGCTAAGCCTTCCACTTCGCATTGCTTTGAAGCTAAAGCATGTGTTTCGCATGGATTTGAAACTAACTCGATTGTTTCGCATGCAGTTGAAGCTGAATCATGTTTATCACAAGTATCTGAATTTAAACAATCTGTTTCGCATGAATATTAAGCTAAACCATGTGTTTCGCATGAATTTGAAGATAAATCAAGTGATTCGCATGGATGTGTAGCTAACTCGTTTGTTTCGCCTTCATTTGTAGCTATAACACTTCTATTCGCAAGTATTTGAAACTTAATCATTCCCTTCGCATGTATTCGAAGCTAAGCCTTCAACTTCGCATTGATTTGAAGCTAAATCATGTGCTTCGCTTGGATTTCAAGATAACTCGTTTGTTTCGCATGCAGTTGAAGCTAAATCATGTATATCACAAGTATTTGAAGCTAAACCATCCTATTCGCATGTATTTGGAGCTAAGCCTACCACTTCGCATTGATTTGAAACTAAATCATGTATTTCGGATGGATTTGAATCTAACTCGATTGTTTCGCGTGCATTTGAAGCTATATAACATATATCGCAATTATCTGAAGATAAATCATTCGTTTCGCATGAATTTGAAACTAAGCCTTCTACTTCGCATTGATTTGAAACTAAATCATGTGTTTCGCTTGGATTTGAAACTAACTCGTTTGTTTCGATGCAGTTGAAGCTAAATCAAGTATAACACAAGTATTTGAAGCGATACCATTTGTTTCGCACGGATTTGAAGATAATCCTTCTACTTCGCATTGATTTGACACTAAATCATGTGTTTTTCTTGGATTTGAAGCTAACGCGTTTGTTTCGCGTGCAGTTGAAGCTAAATCATCTATATCACAAGTATTTGAAGCTAAACCATTTGTTGCGCAAGGATTTGAAGCTAAATCATGTGATTCGCAAGAATTTGAAGCTAAATCATGTGATTCGCAAGAATTTGAAGCTAAATCATGTCTTCCGCTTGGATTTGAAGCTAACTCGATTGTTTCGCATGCAGTTGAAGCTAAATCATGTATATCACATGTATTTGAAGCTAAACCATTTGATTAACATGGATTTGAACCTAAGCCTTCTACTTCGTATTGATTTGAAGCTAAATCATGTGTTACGCATGGATTTGATGCTAACTCGTTTGTTTCGCATGCAGTTGAAGCTAAATCATGTATATCACAAGTAGTTGAAGCGATACCATTTGTTTCGCACGGATTTGAAGATAATCCTTCTACTTCGCATTGATTTGACACTAAATCATGTGTTTCGCTTGGATTTGAAGCTAATTTGTTTGTTTCGATGCAGTTGAAGCTAAATCATGTAAATCACAAGTATTTGAAGCTATACCTTTTCTTTCGCATGTTTTTGAAGATAAGCCTTCTACTTCGCATTGATTTGAAACTAAATCATGTGTTTCGTTAGAAATTGAAGCTAATTCGTTTGTTTCGATTTAGTTGAGCTAAATCATGTATATCACAAGTATTTGAAGCTAAACCATTTGTTTCGTATGGATTCGAAGGTAACCCTTCTACCTCGTAGTGATTTTAAGCTAAATCATGTGTTTCGCATGGATTTGAAGCTAACTCGTTTGTTTCGCATGCAGTTGAATCTAAATCATGTATATCACAAGTATTTGAAGCTAATCCATTTGATTCCCATGGATTTGGAGCTAAGCCTTCTACTTCGCATTGATTTGGTGCTAAATCATGTGTTTCACATGGATTTAACATAACACGATTGTTTCGCATGCAGTTGAAGCTAAATCATGTATATCACAAATATTTGAGGCTAAACCATTTGTTTCGCATGGATTCGAAAGTAAGCCTTCTACTTCTCATTGAATTGGATCTAAATCATGTGTTTCGCATGGATTTGAAGCCAACTCCTTTATTTCGCATGCAATTGAAGCTAAATCATGTATATCACAAGTATTTGAAGCTAAACCATTTGTTTTACATGGATTCGAAAATCAGAGTTCTATTTCGCATTGATTTGAAGCCAAAGCATGTGTTTCTCATGGATTTGAAGCTAACTCGTTTCTATCGCATGGATTTAAAGCTCACTCGATTGTTTCGCATGCTGAAGAAGCTAAATCTAGTATATCACAAGTATTTGTAGCTAAACCATTTGTTTCGTATGGATTCGAAGGTAACCCTTCTACCTCGTAGTGATTTTAAGCTAAATCGTGGGTTTCTGATGGATTTAAAGCTAACTCGTTTGTTTCGCATGCAGATGAAGCTAAATTATGTATACCACAACTATTTGAAGCTAAACCATTTGATTCCCATGGATTTGGAGCTAAGCCTACTACTTCGCATTGATTTGAAGCTAAATCATGTGTTTCGCTTGGATTTGAAGCTAACTCGTTTGTATCGCATGCAGTTGAAGCTCAATCATGTATCTCACAAGTATTTGAAGCTAAACCATTTGTTTCGCATGGATTTGAAGCTAAGCCTTCTCCTTCGCATTGATTTGAAGCTAAATCATGTCTTACGCTTGGATTTGAAGCTCTCTCCTTTGTTTCTCCTGCATTTGAAGCTATATCACTTATATCGCAAGTATTTGAAGCTAAATCATTTGTGTCGCATGGATTTGATTTTAAGCCTTCTACTTCGCTTTGATTTGGAGCTAAATCGTGAGTTTCGCAAGGATTTAAAGCTCACACGTTTGTTTCGCCTGCATGATTTGAAGCTGAATCATGTTTATCACAAGTATCTGAATCTAAACAATCTGTTTCGCATGGATTTGAAGCTAAGCCTTCTACTTCGCATGAATTTGAATCTAAATCATGTGTTTTGCTTGGATTTGAAGCTAACTCGTTTTTTTCGCATGCAGTTGAAGCTAAATCATGTATATCACAAGTATTTGAAGCTAAACCATTTGATCCGCATGGATTTGGAGCTAAGCCTTCCACTTCGCATTGCTTTGAAGCTAAAGCATGTGTTTCGCATGGATTTGAAACTAACTCGATTGTTTCGCATGCAGTTGAAGCTGAATCATGTTTATCACAAGTATCTGAATTTAAACAATCTGTTTCGCATGAATATTAAGCTAAACCATGTGTTTCGCATGAATTTGAAGATAAATCAAGTGATTCGCATGGATGTGTAGCTAACTCGTTTGTTTCGCCTTCATTTGTAGCTATAACACTTCTATTCGCAAGTATTTGAAACTTAATCATTCCCTTCGCATGTATTCGAAGCTAAGCCTTCAACTTCGCATTGATTTGAAGCTAAATCATGTGCTTCGCTTGGATTTCAAGATAACTCGTTTGTTTCGCATGCAGTTGAAGCTAAATCATGTATATCACAAGTATTTGAAGCTAAACCATCCTATTCGCATGTATTTGGAGCTAAGCCTACCACTTCGCATTGATTTGAAACTAAATCATGTATTTCGGATGGATTTGAATCTAACTCGATTGTTTCGCGTGCATTTGAAGCTATATAACATATATCGCAATTATCTGAAGATAAATCATTCGTTTCGCATGAATTTGAAACTAAGCCTTCTACTTCGCATTGATTTGAAACTAAATCATGTGTTTCGCTTGGATTTGAAACTAACTCGTTTGTTTCGATGCAGTTGAAGCTAAATCAAGTATAACACAAGTATTTGAAGCTAAAACATTTGATTCGCATGGAATTAAAGCTAAGCTTTCTACTTCGCATTTATTTGAAGCTAAATCATGTGTTTTTCTTGGATTTGAAGCTAACGCGTTTGTTTCGCGTGCAGTTGAAGCTAAATCATCTATATCACAAGTATTTGAAGCTAAACCATTTGTTGCGCAAGGATTTGAAGCTAAATCATGTGATTCGCAAGAATTTGAAGCTAAATCATGTGATTCGCAAGAATTTGAAGCTAAATCATGTCTTCCGCTTGGATTTGAAGCTAACTCGATTGTTTCGCATGCAGTTGAAGCTAAATCATGTATATCACATGTATTTGAAGCTAAACCATTTGATTAACATGGATTTGAACCTAAGCCTTCTACTTCGTATTGATTTGAAGCTAAATCATGTGTTACGCATGGATTTGATGCTAACTCGTTTGTTTCGCATGCAGTTGAAGCTAAATCATGTATATCACAAGTAGTTGAAGCGATACCATTTGTTTCGCACGGATTTGAAGATAATCCTTCTACTTCGCATTGATTTGACACTAAATCATGTGTTTCGCTTGGATTTGAAGCTAATTTGTTTGTTTCGATGCAGTTGAAGCTAAATCATGTAAATCACAAGTATTTGAAGCTATACCTTTTCTTTCGCATGTTTTTGAAGATAAGCCTTCTACTTCGCATTGATTTGAAACTAAATCATGTGTTTCGTTAGAAATTGAAGCTAATTCGTTTGTTTCGATTTAGTTGAGCTAAATCATGTATATCACAAGTATTTGAAGCTAAACCATTTGTTTCGTATGGATTCGAAGGTAACCCTTCTACCTCGTAGTGATTTTAAGCTAAATCATGTGTTTCGCATGGATTTGAAGCTAACTCGTTTGTTTCGCATGCAGTTGAATCTAAATCATGTATATCACAAGTATTTGAAGCTAATCCATTTGATTCCCATGGATTTGGAGCTAAGCCTTCTACTTCGCATTGATTTGGTGCTAAATCATGTGTTTCACATGGATTTAACATAACACGATTGTTTCGCATGCAGTTGAAGCTAAATCATGTATATCACAAATATTTGAGGCTAAACCATTTGTTTCGCATGGATTCGAAAGTAAGCCTTCTACTTCTCATTGAATTGGATCTAAATCATGTGTTTCGCATGGATTTGAAGCCAACTCCTTTATTTCGCATGCAATTGAAGCTAAATCATGTATATCACAAGTATTTGAAGCTAAACCATTTGTTTTACATGGATTCGAAAATCAGAGTTCTATTTCGCATTGATTTGAAGCCAAAGCATGTGTTTCTCATGGATTTGAAGCTAACTCGTTTCTATCGCATGGATTTAAAGCTCACTCGATTGTTTCGCATGCTGAAGAAGCTAAATCTAGTATATCACAAGTATTTGTAGCTAAACCATTTGTTTCGTATGGATTCGAAGGTAACCCTTCTACCTCGTAGTGATTTTAAGCTAAATCGTGGGTTTCTGATGGATTTAAAGCTAACTCGTTTGTTTCGCATGCAGATGAAGCTAAATTATGTATACCACAACTATTTGAAGCTAAACCATTTGATTCCCATGGATTTGGAGCTAAGCCTACTACTTCGCATTGATTTGAAGCTAAATCATGTGTTTCGCTTGGATTTGAAGCTAACTCGTTTGTTTCGCATGCAGTTGAAACAAAATCATGTAAATCATTGGTATTTGAATCTAAACCATTTGTTTCGCATTGGTTTTGAAGCTAAGCCTTCTATTTCGCATTGATTTGAAGCTAAATCATGAGTTTCGCATGGATTTGAATCTAATTCGTTTGTTTCGCATGGATTTGAAGCTAACTCGTTTGTTTCGCATGCAGTTGAAGCAATATCATGTATATCACAAGTAATTGAAGTTAAACCATTTGCTTCGCATGGATTTGAAGCTAATTCTTCTACTACGCATTGATTTGAAGTTAAATTACGTGTTACGCTGGGATTTGAAGCTCACACGTTTGTTTCGCCTGCTTTTGTAGTTATATCACTTATATCGAAAGTATTTGCAGCTAAACCATTTGTTCCTAATGTATTTCAAGCTAAGCCTTCCACTTCGAATGGATTTGAAACTAAGTAATGTGTTTCGCTTGGATTTGAAGCTAAAGCGTTTGTTTCGAATGCAGTTCAAGCTACATAATGTATATCACAAGTATTTGAAGCTAAACAATTCGTTTCGCATGGATTTGAAGCTAGGCCTTCTACTTCGCATTGATTTGAAGCTAAATCATGTCTTACGCTTGGATTTGAAGCTCTCTCCTTTGTTTCTCCTGCATTTGAAGCTATATCACTTATATCGCAAGTATTTGAAGCTAAATCATTTGTGTCGCGTGGATTTGAAGCTAAGCCTTCTACTTCGCATTGATTTGAAGCTAAATCATGTGTTTCACTTGGATTTGAAACTAAGCCTTCTACTTCGCATCGATTTGAATCTAAATCTTGTGTTTGGTATGGATTTGAAACTAACTCGGTTGTTTCGCCTGCATTCGAAGTTATATCACGTATAATCGCAAGTATTTGAAGTTCAGTCATTCGTTTGGCATGGATTTGAAGCTAAGCCTTCTACTTCGCATTGATTTGAAGCTAAATCATATGTTTCGCTTGGATTTGAAGGTAACACGTTTGTTTCACATGCAGTTGAAGCTCAATCATGTATATCACAAGTATTTGAAGCTGAACAATTTGTTTCGCATGAATATTAAGTTAAACCATGTGTTTCGCATGAGTATTAAGCTAAACCATGTGTTTGGAATGAATTTGAAGCTAAATCATGTGTTTCGCATGGATTTGAAGCTAACTCGTTTGTTTCGAATGCAGTTGAAGCTAAATCATGTATATCACAAGTATTTCAAGCTAAACCATTTGTTTCGCATAGATTTGAAGCTAAGCCTTCTAGTTCGCATTGATTTCAATCTAAATCATGTGTTTCGCATGGATTTGAAACTAAGCCTTCTACTTCGCAATGATTTGAAGCTAAATCATGTGTTTCGCTTGGATTTGAAGCTAACTTGTTTGATGTTTCATACAGGTGACGCCAAATCGTGTATAAAAAAAGTATTTAAAGCTAAATCATGCGTTTCGCATGGATTTGAAGCTAAGCATTCTACTTCGCTTGATTTTGAATCTAAATCACGTGTTTCGCTTGGATTTGAAGCTAAGCCTTCTACTTCGCTTGATTTTGAAGCTAAATCATGTGTTTCGCTTGGATTTGAATCTAACTCGTTTGTTTCGTATGCAGTTGAAGCTAAATCATGTTTATCACAAGTATCTGAATCTAAACCATCTGCTTCCCATGAATATTAAGCTAAACCATGTGTTTCGCATGAATTTGAAGCTAAGTCATTTGTTTCGCATGGATTTGAAGCTATATCACTTGTATTCGCAAGTATTTGAAGCTAAACCATTCGCTTCGCATGGATTTGAAGATAAGCCTTCAACTTCGCATTGATTTGTAGCTAAATCATGTGTTTCGCTTGGATTTGAAGTCAGCTCGTTTGTTTCTCAGGCAGTTGAAGCTAAATCACGTATATCACAATTATTTGATGCTAAACCATTCGTTTCGCATGGATTTGAAGCTAAGGCTTCTACTTCGCATTGACTTGAAGCTAAATCATGTGTTTCGCATGAATTTGAATATAACTCGTTTGTTTTGCTTGAATTCGAAGCTATATCACTTATATTCGCAAGTATTTGAAGTTCAATCATTCGTTTCGCATGGATTTGAAGCTAAGGCTTCTAGTTCGCATTGATTTGAAGCTAATTCATAGGTTTCGCATGGATTTGAAACTAACTCGTTTGTTTCTGATGCAGTTGAAGCTAAATAATGTATATCACATGTATTTGAAGCTTCTTCTTCGCATTGATTTTAAGCTAAATCGTGTGTTTCGCATGTATTCGAAGCTAACTCGTTTGTTTCGCCTGCATTTGAAGCTATATCACTTATATTCGCAAGTATTTGACGGTGAATCATTCGTTTCGCATGAATTTGAAGCTAAGCCTTCTACTTCGCTTTGATTTGAAACTAAATCATGTGTTCTCTTGGATTTGAAGCTAACTCATTGTTTTGCATGCAGTTGAAGCTGAATCATGTTTATCACATGTATTGGAAGCAAAACCATTTGATTCGCATGAATTTGAAACTAAATGATGTGGTTCACATGAATTGAAGCTGACTCGTTTGTTTCGCATGCATTTGAAGCTATATCACTTATATCGCAAGTATTTGAAGCTAAATCATTTGTGTCGCATGGATTTGAAGCTAAGCCTCCTACTTCGTATTCATTTGATGCTAAATCACTTGTGTTTCGCATGCATATAAAGCTAAATAATGTGTTTTGCTTGGATTTGAAGCTAACTCGTCTGTTTCGTATGGAGTTGAAGCTAACTCGTTTGTTTCGCCTGCAGTTGAAGTTTAATCATGTATCTCACAATTATTTGAAGCTGAACCATTTGTTTCGCATGGATTTGAAGCTAAGCCTTCTACTTCGCATTCATTTGATGCTAAATCACGTGTTTCGCATGCATATAAAGCTAAATAATGTGTTTTGCTTGGATTTGAAGCTAACTCGTCTGTTTCGCATGGAGTTGAAGCTAACTCGTTTGTTTCGCATGCAGTTGAAGCTAAATCATGTATAAAACAAGAATTTGAAGCTGAACCATCTGTTTCGCGTGGAATTGAAGCTAAGCCTTCCACTTCGAATTGATTTGAAGCTAAATCATGTGTTTCGCTTGGATTTGTAGTTAACACGTTTGTTTCACATACAGTTGAAGCTCAATCATGTATGTCACAAGTATTTGAAGCTGAACAATTTGTTTCGAATGAATATTATGTTAAACCATGTGCTTCGTATGAATATGAATCTAAACGATGTGTTTCGCATGAATTTAAAGTTAAATCATTTATATCAAAATTATTTGAAACTAAACCATTTGTTTCTCATGGTTTCGAAGATAAACCTTCTACTTCGCATGAATTTGAAGCTAAATCATATGTTTCGCTTGGATTTGAAAGTAACACGTCTGTTTCACATGCAGTTGAAGCTCAATCATGTATATCACAAGTATTTGAATCTGAACAGTTTGTTTCGCATGAATATTAAGTTAAACCATGTGTTTCGCATGAGTATTAAGCTAAACCATGTGTTTGGAATGAATTTGAAGCTAAATCATGTGTTTCGCATGGATTTGAAGCTAACTCGTTTGTTTCGCATGCAGTTGAAGCTCAATCATGTATCTCACAAGTATTTGAATCTAAACCATTTGTTTCGCATGGATTTGAAGCTAAGCCTTCTCCTTCGCATTGATTTGAAACTAAATCATGTCTTACGCTTGGATTTGAAGCTCTCTCCTTTGTTTCTCCTGCATTTGAAGCTATATCACTTATATCGCAAGTATTTGAAGCTAAATCATTTGTGTCGCATGGATTTGAAGCTAAGCCTTCTACTTCGCATTGATTTGAAGCTAAATCCTTTGTTTTTCATGGATTTGAAGCTAACTCGTTTCTATCGCATGGATTTAAAACTAACTCCTTTGTCTCGCCTGCATTTGAAGCTAAATCATGTATATCACAAATATTTGAAGCTAAACCATTTGTTTCCCATGGATTTGAAGTTAAGCCTTCGACTTCGCATTCATTTGTAGCTAAATCATATGTTCCGCCTGGATTTCAAGATAACTCGATTGTTTCGCATGCAGTTGAAGCTCAATCATGTATATCTCGAGTATTTGAAGCTAAACCAATTGTTTCGCATTGGTTTTGAAGCTAAGCCTTCTATTTCGCATTGACTTGAAGCTAAATCATGAGTTTCGCATGGATTTGAAGCTCATTCGTTTGTTTCGCCTGCATTTGAAGCTATATCACTTATATCGAAAGTATTTGTAGCTAAACCATTTGTTTCTAATGTATTTCAAGCTAAGCCTTCCACTTCGAACTGATTTGAAACTAAGTAATGTGTTTCGCTTGGATTTCTTGCTAAAGCGTTTGTTTCGAGTGCAGTTGAAGCAACATCATGTATATCACAATTATTTGAGGGCTAAGCCATTTGTATCTCATGTTTTCGAAGCTAAGCCGTCTACTTCGCATTGATTTGAAGCTAAGTCATGTGTTTCTCATGGATTTGAAGCTAACACGTTTCTATCGCATCGATTTAAAGCTAACTCGTTTGTTTCGCCTGCATTTGAAGCTAAATCATGTATATCACAAATATTTGAAGCTAAACCATTTGTTTCGCATGGATTCGAAAGTAAGCCTTCTACTTCGCATTGAATTGGAGCTAAATCATGTGTTTCGCATGGATTTGAAGCCAACTCCTTTATTTCGCATGCAGTTGAAGCTAAATCATGTATGTCACAAGTATTTGAAGCTGAACAATTTGTTTCGCATGAATATTAAGTTAAACCATGTGTTTCGCATGAGTATTAAGCTAAACCATGTGTTTGGAATGAATTTGAAGCTAAATCATATGTTTCGCATGGATTTGAAGCTAATCCTTGTACTTCGCATTGATTTGAACCTAAATTATGTGCTTTGCTTGGATTTGAAACTAAGCCTTCTACTTCGCATTGATTTGAAGCTAAATCATGTGTTTGGTATGGATTTGAAACTAACTCGGTTGTTTCGCCTGCATTCGAAGTTATATCACGTATAATCGCAAGTATTTGAAGTTCAGTCATTCGTTTCGCATGGATTTGAAGCTAAGCCTTCTACTTCGATTGATTTGAAGCTAAATCATATGTTTCGCTTGGATTTGAAGGTAACACGTTTGTTTCACATGCAGTTGAAGCTCAATCATGTATATCACAAGTATTTGAAGCTGAACAGTTTGTTTCGCATGAGTATTAAGCTAAACCATGTGTTTGGAATGAATTTGAAGCTAAATCATGTGTTTCGCATGGATTTGAAGCTAACTCGTTTGTTTCGCATGCAGTTGAAGCTCAATCATGTATCTCACAAGTATTTGAATCTAAACCATTTGTTTCGCATGGATTTGAAGCTAAGCCTTCTCCTTCGCATTGATTTGAAGCTAAATCATGTCTTACGCTTGGATTTGAAGCTCTCCCCATTGTTTCTCCTGCATTTGAAGCTATATCACTTATATCGCAAGTATTTGAAGCTAAATCATTTGTGTCGCATGGATTTGAAGCTAAGCCTTCTACTTCGCATTGATTTGAAGCTAAATCATTTGTTTTTCATGGATTTGAAGCTAACTCGTTTCTATCGCATGGATTTAAAGCTAACTCCTTTGTCTCGCCTGCATTTGAAGCTAAATCATGTATATCACAAATATTTGACGCTAAACCATTTGTTTCCCATGGATTTGAAGTTAAGCCTTCGACTTCGCATTCATTTGTAGCTAAATCATATGTTCCGCCTGGATTTCAAGATAACTCGATTGTTTCGCATGCAGTTGAAGCTCAATCATGTATATCTCAAGTATTTGAAGCTAAACCATTTGTTTCGCATTGGTTTTGAAGCTAAGCCTTCTATTTCGCATTGACTTGAAGCTAAATCATGAGTTTCGCATGGATTTGAACCTAACTCGTTTGTTTCGCATGGATTTGAAGCTAACTCGTTTGTTTCGCATGCAGTTGAAGCTAAATCATGTATATCACAAGTATTTGAAGCTGAACAATTTGTTTCGCATGAATATTAAGTTAAACCATGTGTTTCGCATGAGTATTAAGCTAAACCATGTGTTTGGAATGAATTTGAAGCTAAATCATGTGTTTCGCATAGATTTGAAGCTAACTCGTTTGTTTCGAATGCAGTTGAAGCTAAATCATGTATATCACAAGTATTTCAAGCTAAACCATTTGTTTCGCATAGATTTGAAGCTAAGCCTTCTAGTTCGCATTGATTTCAAGCTAAATCATGTGTTTCGCATGGATTTGAAGCTAAGCCTTCTACTTCGCAATGATTTGAAGCTAAATCATGTGTTTCGCTTGGATTTGAAACTAACTTGTTTGATGTTTCATACATGTGACGCCAAATCGTGTATAAAAAAAGTATTTGAAGCTAAATCATGCGTTTCGCATGGATTTGAAGCTAAGCATTCTACTTCGCTTGATTTTGAATCTAAATCACGTGTTTCGCTTGGATTTGAAGCTAAGCCTTCTACTTCGCTTGATTTTGAAGCTAAATCATGTGTTTCGCTTGGATTTGAATCTAACTCGTTTGTTTTGTATGCAGTTGAAGCTAAATCATGTTTATCACAAGTATCTGAATCTAAACCATCTGCTTCCCATGAATATTAAGCTAAACCATGTGTTTCGCATGAATTTGAAGCTAAGTCATTTGTTTCGCATGGATTTGAAGCTATATCACTTGTATTCGAAAGTATTTGAAGCTAAACCATTCGCTTCGCATGGATTTGAAGATAAGCCTTCAACTTCGCATTGATTTGTAGCTAAATCATGTGTTTCGCTTGGATTTGAAATCTGCTCGTTTGTTTCTCAGGCAGTTGAAGCTAAATCTCGTATATCACAATTATTTGAAGCTAAACCATTCGTTTCGCATGGATTTGAAGCTAAGGCTTCTACTTCGCATTGACTTGAAGCTAAGTCATGTGTTTCGCATGAATTTGAATATAACTCGTTTGTTTTGCTTGAATTAGAAGCTATATCACTTATATTCGCAAGTATTTGAAGTTCAATCATTCGTTTCGCATGGATTTTGTAAGCTAAGGCTTCTAGTTCGCATTGATTTGAAGCTAAATCATATGTTTCGCATGGATTTGAAACTAACACGTTTGTTTCTGATGCAGTTGAATCTAAATAATGTATATCACATGTATTTGAAGCTTCTTCTTCGCATTGATTTTAATCTAAATCGTGTGTTTCGCATGTATTCGAAGCTAACTCGTTCGTTTCGCCTGCATTTGAAGCTAAATCATATATATCGCTAATATTTGAAGCTAATCCATTTGTTTGCATGGATTCGAAGATAAACCTTCTACTTCGTATTGATTTTAAGTTAAATCATGTGTTTCACATGGATTTAAAGATAACTCGTTTGTTTCGCATGCAGTTGATTCTAAATCATGTATATCACAAGTATTTGAAGCTAATCCATTTGATACCCATGGATTTGGAGCTAAGCCTTCTACTTCGCATTGATTTGACGCTAAATCATGTGTTTCACATGGATTTAAACATAACACGATTGTTTCGCATGCAGTTGGAGCTAAATCATGTATATCACAAGTATTTGAAGATAATCCATTTGTTTTGCAAGGATTCGAAAATCAGCCTTCTATTTCGCATTGATTTGAAGCTAAATCATGAGTTTCGCATGTATTTGAAGCTAACTCGTTTGTTTCGCATGGATTTGAAGCTAACTCATTTGTTTCGCATGCAGTTCAAGCAAATTCATTTATCACAAGTATTTGAAGCTAAACCATTTGTTTCGCATGGATTCGAAAATCAGCCTTCTATTTCGCATGGATTTGGAGCTAAATCATGCGCTTCGAATGGAATTGAAGCTATCTCGTTTGTTTCGCATGGATTTGAAGCTAACTCGTCTGTTTCGTCTGCATTTGAAGCTAAATCATGTATATCGTAAGTAATTGAAGCTAAACCATTTGTCTCGCATTGTTTTTGAAGCTAAGCCTTCTATTTCGCATTGATTTGAAGCTAAATCATGAGTTTCGTATGGATTTGAAGCTAACTCGTTTGTTTCGCATGCAATGAAGCAAAATCATGTATATCACAAGTTTTTGACGCTAACCACTCGTTTCGCATGGATTTGAAGCTAAGCCTTCTACATCGCATTGATTTGAAGCTAAATCATGTGTTTTGCATGTATTTGAAGCTAACTCGTTTGTTTCGCCTGCATGTGAAGCTAAATCATGTATATCACATAAATTTGAAGCTAAACCATTTGATTCGCATGTATTTGATGATAAGCTTTCTACTTCGCATTGATTTGAAGCAAAATCAAGTATTTCGCTTGGATTTGAAGCTAACTCGTTTGTTTCGCATGCAGTTGAAGCTCAATCATGTATCTCACAAGTATTTGAATCTAAACCATTTGTTTCGCATGGATTTGAAGCTAAGCCTTCTCCTTCGCATTGATTTGAAGCTAAATCATGTCTTACGCTTGGATTTGAAGCTCTCCCCATTGTTTCTCCTGCATTTGAAGCTATATCACTTATATCGCAAGTATTTGAAGCTAAATCATTTGTGTCGCATGGATTTGAAGCTAAGCCTTCTACTTCGCATTGATTTGAAGCTAAATCATTTGTTTTTCATGGATTTGAAGCTAACTCGTTTCTATCGCATGGATTTAAAGCTAACTCCTTTGTCTCGCCTGCATTTGAAGCTAAATCATGTATATCACAAATATTTGACGCTAAACCATTTGTTTCCCATGGATTTGAAGTTAAGCCTTCGACTTCGCATTCATTTGTAGCTAAATCATATGTTCCGCCTGGATTTCAAGATAACTCGATTGTTTCGCATGCAGTTGAAGCTCAATCATGTATATCTCAAGTATTTGAAGCTAAACCATTTGTTTCGCATTGGTTTTGAAGCTAAGCCTTCTATTTCGCATTGACTTGAAGCTAAATCATGAGTTTCGCATGGATTTGAACCTAACTCGTTTGTTTCGCATGGATTTGAAGCTAACTCGTTTGTTTCGCATGCAGTTGAAGCTAAATCATGTATATCACAAGTATTTGAAGCTAAACCATTTGTTTCGCCTGGATTTGAAGCTAAGACTTCTACTTCGCATGAAATTGAAGCTAAATCATGTGTTTCGCATGGATTTGAAGCTAACTCGTTTGTTTCGCATGCAGTTGAAGCTAAATCATGTATATAACAAGTATTTGAAGCTAATTCATTTTTTAGCATGGATTTGATGCTAATGCTTCTACTTCGCATTGATTTGAAGCTAAATCATGTGTTTCGCTTGGATTTGAAGCTAACTTGTTTGTTTCGCATGCAGTTGGAGCTAAATCATGTATATCACAAGTATTTGAAGATAATCCATTTGTTTTGCAAGGATTCGAAAATCAGCCTTCTATTTCGCATTGATTTGAAGCTAAATCATGAGTTTCGCATGTATTTGAAGCTAACTCGTTTGTTTCGCAAGGATTTGAAGCTAACTCATTTGTTTCGCATGCAGTTCAAGCAAATTCATTTATCACAAGTATTTGAAGCTAAACCATTTGTTTCGCATGGATTCGAAAATCAGCCTTCTATTTCGCATGGATTTGGAGCTAAATCATGCGCTTCGAATGGAATTGAAGCTATCTCGTTTGTTTCGCATGGATTTGAAGCTAACTCGTCTGTTTCGCCTGCATTTGAAGCTAAATCATGTATATCGTAAGTAATTGAAGCTAAACCATTTGTCTCGCATTGGTTTTGAAGCTAAGCCTTCTATTTCGCATTGATTTGAAGCTAAATCATGAGTTTCGTATGGATTTGAAGCTAACTCGTTTGTTTCGCATGCAATGAAGCAAAATCGTGTATATCACAAGTTTTTGACGCTAACCACTCGTTTCGCATGGATTTGAAGCTAAGCCTTCTACATCGCATTGATTTGAAGCTAAATCATGTGTTTTGCATGTATTTGAAGCTAACTCGTTTGTTTCGCCTGCATGTGAAGCTAAATCATGTATATCACATAAATTTGAAGCTAAACCATTTGATTCGCATGTATTTGATGATAAGCTTTCTACTTCGCATTGATTTGAAGCATAATCAAGTGTTTCGCTTGGATTTGAAGCTAACTCGTTTGTTTCGCATGCAGTTGAAGCAAAATCATGTATATCACAAGTATTGGAAGCTAAACCATTTGATTCGCATGGATTTGATGCTAAGCCTTCTACTTCGCATTGATTTGAAGCTATATAAAGTGTTTCGTTTGGATATGAAGCAAACTCGTTTGTGTCGCATGCAGTTGAAGATATATCACTTATGTTCGCAAGTATTTGAAGCTAAATCATTCGTTTCGCATCGATTTGAAAATAAGCTTTCTACTTCGCATTAATTTGGAGCTAAATCATGATTTTCGCTTGGATTTGAAGCTAAGCCTCCTAGTTCGCATTGATTTGAAGAAAATCATGTGTTTGGCTTGGATTTGCAGCTAAATCGCTTGTTTCGCATGCAGTTGAAGCTGAATCATATATAAAACAAGTATTTGAAGCTAAACCCTTTGCTTCGCCTGGATTTGAACCTAATTCTTCTACTACGCATTGATTTGAAGTTAAATTATGTGTTACGCTGGGATTTGAAGCTCATTCGTTTGTTTCGCCTGCATTTGAAGCTATATCACTTATATCGAAAGTATTTGTAGCTAAACCATTTGTTTCTAATGTATTTCAAGCTAAGCCTTCCACTTCGAACTGATTTGAAACTAAGTAATGTGTTTCGCTTGGATTTCTTGCTAAAGCGTTTGTTTCGAGTGCAGTTGAAGCAACATCATGTATATCACAATTATTTGAGGGCTAAGCCATTTGTATCTCATGTTTTCGAAGCTAAGCCGTCTACTTCGCATTGATTTGAAGCTAAGTCATGTGTTTCTCATGGATTTGAAGCTAACACGTTTCTATCGCATGGATTTAAAGCTAACTCGTTTGTTTCGCCTGCATTTGAAGCTAAATCATGTATATCACAAATATTTGAAGCTAAACCATTTGTTTCGCATGGATTCGAAAGTAAGCCTTCTACTTCGCATTGAATTGGAGCTAAATCATGTGTTTCGCATGGATTTGAAGCCAACTCCTTTATTTCGCATGCAGTTGAAGCTGAATCATGTGTTTCGCATGAATTTGAATATAACTCGTTTGTTTTGCTTGAATTCGAAGCTATATCGCTTACATTCGCAAGTATTTGAAGTTCAATCATTCGTTTCGCATGGATTTGAAGCTAAGGCTTCTAGTTCGCATTGATTTGAATCTAAATCATATGTTTCGCATGGTTTTGAAACTAACTCGTTTGTTTCTGATGCAGTTGAATCTAAATAATGTATATCACATGTATTTGAAGCTTCTTCTTCGCATTGATTTTAAGCTAAATCGTGTGTTTCGCATGTATTCGAAGCTAACTCGTTTGTTTCGCCTGCATTTGAAGCTATATCACTTATATTCGCAAGTATTTGACGGTCAATCATTCGTTTCGCATGAATTTGAAGCTAAGCCTTCTACTTCGCTTTGATTTGAAACTAAATCATGTGTTCTCTTGGATTTGAAGCTAACTCATTGTTTCGCATGCAGTTGAAGCTGAATCATGTTTATCACATGTATTGGAAGCAAAACCATTTGATTCGCATGAATTTGAAACTAAATGATGTGGTTCACATGAATTGAAGCTGACTCGTTTGTTTCGCATGCATTTGAAGCTATATCACTTATATCGCAAGTATTTGAAGCTAAATCATTTGTGTCGCATGGATTTGAAGCAAACTCGTTTGTTTCGCATGCATTTGAAGCTGTATCACTTATATTCGCAAGTATTTAAAGGTCAATCATTCGTTTCGCATGGATTTGAAGCTAATGCTTCTACTTCGCATTGATTTGAAGCTGGGTCATGTGATTCGCTTGGATTTGAATTTCACTCGTTTGTTTCGCCTGCATTTGAAGCTATATCACTTATATCGCAAGTATATGAATCTAAATAACCTGTGTCGCATGGATTTGATGCTAATGCTTCTACTTCGCATTGATTTGAAGCTGAATCATGTGTTTCGCATGGATTTGAAGGTAACTCGTTTGTTTAGCATGCAGTTGAATATATCTCATGTATATCACAAGTATTTGAAGCTAATTCATTTTTAGCATGGATTTGAAGCTAAGCCTTCTACTTCGCATTGATTAGAAGCTAAATCATATGTTTCGCATCGATTTGAAGCTAACTGGTTTGTTTCGCCTGCATTTGAAGCTATATCACTTATATTCGCAGGTATTTGTTTTGCATGGATTAGAAGCTAACTCGTTGGTTTGCCTTCATTTGAAGCTTTATCACATATATCGCAAGTATATGAATCTAAATAATTTCGGTCGCATGGATTTGATGCTAATCCTTCTACTTCGCATTGATTTGAAGCTAAATGATGTGTTTCGTATGGATTTGAAGATAACTCGTTTATTTAGCATGCAGTTAAAGTTAAATCATGTATATCACAAGTATTTGAAGCTAAAACATTTGTGTCGCATCACTTGTGTGTTTCGCATGCAGTTGAAGCAATATCACTTATATTCGCAAGTATTTGAAGCCAAATCATTCTGTTCGCATGGATTTGAAGCTAAGCCATCTACTTCGCATTGATTTGATGCTAAATCACGTGTTTCGCATGCATATAAAGCTAAATAATGTGTTTTGCTTGGATTTGAAGCTAACTCGTCTGTTTCGCATGGAGTTGAAGCTAACTCGTTTGTTTCGCATGCAGTTGAAGCTAAATCATGTATAAAACAAGAATTTGAAGCTAAACCATCTGTTTCGCGTGGAATTGAAGCTAAGCCATCCACTTCGAATTGATTTGAAGCTAAATCATGTGTTTCGCTTGGATTTGTAGTTAACACGTTTGTTTCACATACAGTTGAAGCTCAACCATGTATATCACAAGTATTTGAAGCTGAACAATTTGTTTCGCATGAATATTATGTTAAACCATGTGTTTCGCATGAGTATTAAGCTAAACTATGTGTCTGGAATGAATTTGAAGCTAAATCATGTGTTTCGCATAGATTTGAAGCTAACTCGTTTGTTTCGAATGCAGTTGAAGCTAACTTGATGATGTTTCATACATGTGACGCCAAATCGTGTATAAAAAAAGTATTTGAAGCTAAATCATGCGTTTCGCATGGATTTGAAGCTAAGCCTTCTACTTCGCATTGATTTGAAGCTAAATCATGTGTTTCGCATGGGTTTGAAGATAACTCCTTTGTTTCGCATGCATTTGAAGCTAAATCATGTATATCACAAGTATTTGAAGCAAAACCATTTGTTTTGCATTGATTTAAAGCTAAGCCTTCTACTTCGCATTGATTTGAAGCTAAATCTTGTGTTTCGCATGTATTCGAAGCTGACTCGTCTGATTCGCCTGCATTTGAAGCTATATCACTTATATTCGCAAGTATTTGACGGTCAATCATTCGTTTCGCGTGAATTTGAAGCTAAGCCTTCTACTTCGCATTGATTTGAATGTAAATCATGTGATTCACTTGGATTTGATGCTAACCCTTCTACTTCGCATTGATTTGAAGCTAAATCATGTGTTTCGCATGGATTTGAAGCTAACTCGTTTCTTTCGCATGCAGTTGAAGCTAAATCATGTATATCACAAGTATTGTAAGTCAAACCATTTGATTCTCATGAATTTGAAGCTAAATGATGTGGTTCACATGGATTGAATCTCACTCGTTTGTTTCGCATGCATTTGAAGATATATCACTTATATCGCAAGTATTTGATGCTAATTCATTTGTTTCGCATGGATTTGAAGCTGTCTCCAACTTCGCATTGATTTGAAGCTAAATCATGTGTTTTACATGGATTTGAAGCAAACTCGTTTGTTTCGCATGCATTTGAAGCTGTATCACTTATATTCGCAAGTATTTAAAGGTCAATCATTCGTTTCGCATGGATTTGAAGCTAATGCTTCTACTTCGCATTGATTTGAAGCTGGGTCATGTGATTCGCTTGGATTTGAATTTCACTCGTTTGTTTCGCCTGCATTTGAAGCTATATCACTTATATCGCAAGTATTTGAAGCCAAATCATTCTGTTCGCATGGATTTGAAGCTAAGCCATCTACTTCGCATTGATTTGATGCTAAATCACGTGTTTCGCATGCATATAAAGCTAAATAATGTGTTTTGCTTGGATTTGAAGCTAACTCGTCTGTTTCGCATGGAGTTGAAGCTAACTCGTTTGTTTCGCATGCAGTTGAAGCTAAATCATGTATAAAACAAGAATTTGAAGCTAAACCATCTGTTTCGCGTGGAATTGAAGCTAAGCCATCCACTTCGAATTGATTTGAAGCTAAATCATGTGTTTCGCTTGGATTTGTAGTTAACACGTTTGTTTCACATACAGTTGAAGCTCAACCATGTATATCACAAGTATTTGAAGCTGAACAATTTGTTTCGCATGAATATTATGTTAAACCATGTGCTTCGCATGAATATGATTCTAAACGATGTGTTTCGCATGAATTTAAAGTTAAATCATTTATATCAAAATTATTTGAAACTAAACCATTTGTTTCTCATGGTTTCGAAGATAAACCTTCTACTTCGCATGAATTTGAAGCTAAATCATATGTTTCGCTTGGATTTGAAAGTAACACGTCTGTTTCACATGCAGTTGAAGCTCAATCATGTATATCACAAGTATTTGAAGCTGAACAGTTTGTTTCGCATGAATATTAAGTTAAACCATGTGTTTCGCATGAGTATTAAGCTAAACCATGTGTTTGGAATGAATGTGAAGCTAAATCATGTGTTTCGCATGGATTTGAAGCTAACTCGTTTGTTTCGCATGCAGTTGAAGCTAAATCATGTATATAACAAGTATTTGAAGCTAATTCATTTTTTAGCATGGATTTGATGCTAATGCTTCTACTTCGCATTGATTTGAAGCTAAATCATGTGTTTCGCTTGGATTTGAAGCTAACTTGTTTGTTTCGCATGCAGTTGGAGCTAAATCATGTATATCACATAAATTTGAAGCTAAACCATTTGATTCGCATGTATTTGATGATAAGATTTCTACTTCGCATTGATTTGAAGCAAAATTAAGTATTTCGCTTGGATTTGAAGCTAACTCGTTTGTTTCGCATGCAGTTGAAGCTCAATCATGTATCTCACAAGTATTTGAATCTAAACCATTTGTTTCGCATGGATTTGAAGCTAAGCCTTCTCCTTCGCATTGATTTGAAGCTAAATCATGTCTTACGCTTGGATTTGAAGCTCTCTCCTTTGTTTCTCCTGCATTTTAAGCTATATCACTTATATCGCAAGTATTTGAAGCTAAATCATTTGTGTCGCATGGATTTGAAGCTAAGCCTTCTACTTCGCATTGATTTGAAGCTAAATCATTTGTTTTTCATGGATTTGAAGCTAACTCGTTTCTATCGCATGGATTTAAAGCTAACTCCTTTGTCTCGCCTGCATTTGAAGCTAAATCATGTATATCACAAATATTTGAAGCTAAACCATTTGTTTCCCATGGATTTGAAGTTAAGCCTTCGACTTCGCATTCATTTGTAGCTAAATCATATGTTCCGCTTGGATTTGAAGCTAACTCGTTTGTTTCGCATGCAGTTGAAGCTCAATCATGTATCTCACAAGTATTTGAATCTAAACCATTTGTTTCGCATGGATTTGAAGCTAAGCCTTCTCCTTCGCATTGATTTGAAGCTAAATCATGTCTTACGCTTGGATTTGAAGCTCTCTCCTTTGTTTCGCCTGCATTTGAAGCTATATCACTTATATCGAAAGTATTTGTAGCTAAACCATTTGTTTCTAATGTAGTTCAAGCTAAGCCTTCCACTTCGAACTGATTTGAAACTAAGTAATGTGTTTCGCTTGGATTTCTTGCTAAAGCGTTTGTTTCGAGTGCAGTTGAAGCAACATCATGTATATCACAATTATTTGAGGGCTAAGCCATTTGTATCTCATGTTTTCGAAGCTAAGCCGTCTACTTCGCATTGATTTGAAGCTAAGTCATGTGTTTCTCATGGATTTGAAGCTAACACGTTTCTATCGCATGGATTTAAAGCTAACTCGTTTGTTTCGCCTGCATTTGAAGCTAAATCATGTATATCACAAATATTTGAAGCTAAACCATTTGTTTCGCATGGATTCGAAAGTAAGCCTTCTACTTCGCATTGAATTGGAGCTAAATCATGTGTTTCGCATGGATTTGAAGCCAACTCCTTTATTTCGCATGCAGTTGAAGCTAAATCATGTATATCACAAGTATTTGAAGCTAAACCATTTGTTTTACATGGATTCGAAAATCAGAGTTCTATTTCGCATTGATTTGAAGCCAAAGCATGTGTTTCTCATGGATTTGAAGCTAACTCGTTTCTATCGCATGGATTTAAAGCTCACTCGTTTGTTTCGCATGCTGAAGAAGCTAAATCTAGTATATCACAAGTATTTGAAGCTAAACCATTTGTTTCGTATGGATTCGAAGGTAACCCCTCTACCTCGTAGTGATTTTAAGCTAAATCATGGGTTTCTGATGGATTTAAAGCTAACTCGTTTGTTTCGTATGCAGATGAAGCTAAATTATGTATACCACAACTATTTGAAGCTAAACCATTTGATTCCCATGGATTTGGAGCTAAGCCTACTACTTCGCATTGATTTGAAGCTAAATCATGTGTTTCGCTTGGATTTGAAGCTAACTCGTTTGTTTCGCATGCAGTTGAAGCTATATCACTTATATCGCAAGTATTTGAAGCTAAATCATTTGTGTCGCATGGATTTGAAGCTAAGCCTCCTACTTCGTATTGATTTGAAGCTAAATCATGCATTCGCTTGGATTTGTAGCCAACTCGTTTGTTTCGCCTGCAGTTGAAGTTAAATCATGTATATCACAATTATTTGAAGCTGAACCATTTGTTTCGCATGGATTTGAAGCTAAGCCTTCTACTTCGCATTCATTTGATGCTAAATCACGTGTTTCGCATTGATTTGAAGATAACTCGTTTGTTTCGCCTGCATTTGAACCAATATCACTTATATTCGCCAGTATTTGAAGATAAATCATTCGTTTCGCATGGATTTGAAGCTAAGCCTTCGACTTCGCATTCATTTGTAGCTAAATCATATGTTCCGCCTGGATTTCAAGATAACTCGATTGTTTCTCATGCAGTTGAAGCTCAATCATGTATATCTCAAGTATTTGAAGCTAAACCATTTGTTTCGCATTGGTTTTGAAGCTAAGCCTTCTATTTCGCATTGACTTGAAGCTAAATCATGAGTTTCGCATGTATTCGAAGCTAACTCGTTTGTTTCGCCTGCATTTGAAGCTATATCACTTATATTCGCAAGTATTTGACGGTCAATCATTCGTTTCGCATGAATTTGAAGCTAAGCCTTCTACTTCGCTTTGATTTGAAACTAAATCATGTGTTCTCTTGGATTTGAAGCTAACTCATTGTTTCGCATGCAGTTGAAGCTGAATCATGTTTATCACATGTATTGGAAGCAAAACCATTTGATTCGCATGAATTTGAAACTAAATGATGTGGTTCACATGAATTGAAGCTGACTCGTTTGTTTCGCATGCATTTGAAGCTATATCACTTATATCGCAAGTATTTGAAGCTAAATCATTTGTGTCGCATGGATTTGAAGCTAAGCCTTCTCCTTCGCATTGATTTGAAGCTAAATCATGCATTCGCTTGGATTTGTAGCCAACTCGTTTGTTTCGCCTGCAGTTGAAGTTAAATCATGTATATCACAATTATTTGAAGCTGAACCATTTGTTTCGCATGGATTTGAAGCTAAGCCTTCTAGTTCGCATTGATTTCAAGCTAAATCTTGTGTTTCGCATGGATTTGAAGCTAAGCCTTCTACTTCGCAATGATTTGAAGCTAAATCATGTGTTTCGCTTGGATTTGAAGCTAACTTGTTTGTTTTGTATGCAGTTGAAGCTAAATCATGTTTATCACAAGTATCTGAATCTAAACCATCTGCTTCCCATGAATATTAAGCTAAACCATGTGTTTCGCATGAATTTGAAGCTAAGTCATTTGTTTCGCATGGTTTTGAAGCTATATCACTTGTATTCGCAAGTATTTGAAGCTAAACCATTCGCTTCGCATGGATTTGAAGATAAGCCTTCAACTTCGCATTGATTTGTAGCTAAATCATGTGTTTCGCTTGGATTTGAAATCTGCTCGTTTGTTTCTCAGGCAGTTGAAGCTAAATCACGTATATCACAAGTATCTGAATCTAAACCATCTGCTTCCCATGAATATTAAGCTAAACCATGTGTTTCGCATGAATTTGAAGCTAAGTCATTTGTTTCGCATGGATTTGAAGCTATATCACTTATATTCGCAAGTATTTGAAGCTAAACCATTCGCTTCGCATGGATTTGAAGATAAGCCTTCAACTTCGCATTGATTTGTAGCTAAATCATGTGTTTCGCTTGGATTTGAAATCAGCTCGTTTGTTTCTCAGGCAGTTGTAGCTAAATCATGTATATCACAAGTATTTGAAGCTAAACTATTTGTTTCGCATGGATTCGAAAATCAGCCTTCTATTTCGAATGGATTTGAAGCTAAATCATGTATATCACAAGTATTTGAAGCTAAACCATTTGTTTCGCATGGATTCGAAAATCAGCCTTCTATTTCGCATTGATTTGAAGCTAAATCATGTGTTTCGCATGGATTTAAAGCTAACACGTTTGTTGCGCATGCAGTTAAAGCTAAATCATGGATATCACAAGTATTTGAAGCTATACCATTCGTTTCGCATGGATTTGAATCTAAGCCTTCTACATCGGATTGATCTGAAGCTAAATCATGAGTTACGCTTGGATTTGAAGCTCACGCTTTTGTTCCCCCTGCATTTGAAGCTATATCACTTACATCGCAAGTATTTGAAGCTAAATCATATGTGTCGCATGGATATGCTACTACCTCTTCTACTTCGCATTGATTTGAAGGTAAGTCGTGTGTTACGCTTGAATTTGATGCTCTCTCGTTTGTTCCGCATGCAGTTGAATTTAAATCACTTATATCACAAGTATGTGAATCTAAACCATCTGTTTCGCATGGTTTCGAAGATAAGCCTTCCACTCCGCATTGATTTGAAGCTAAACCATTCGTTTCGCATGGATTTGAATCTAAGCCTCCTACTTCGCATGAATTTGAATCTAAATCATGTGTTTCGCTTGCATTTGAAGCTAATTCGTTGGTTTCGCATGCAGTTGAAGCTAAATCATGTAAATCACAAGTATTTGAAGCTAAACCATGTGTTTCGCATGGATTTGAAGCTAACTCGCTTGTTTCGCATGCAGTTGAAGCAAAATCATGTATATCACAAGTATTTGAAGCGAAACCATTTGATTCACATGGATTTGGAGCTAAGCCTTCTACTTCGCATTGATTTGAAGCTAAATCATGTGTTACGCTTGGATTTGAAGCTAACTCGTTAGTTTCGCATGCAGTTGAAGCTATATCGCTTATATTCGCAAGTATTTGAAGCCAAATCATTCGTTTCGCATAAATTTGAAACTAAGGCTACTACTTCGCATTGATTTGAAGCTAAATCATGTGTTTCGCTTGGATTTGAAGCTAACTCATTTGTTTCGCATGCAGTTGAAGCTGAATCATGTAAATCACAAGTATTCGAAGCTAAACCATGTGTTTCGCATGGATTTGAAGCTAATTCGTTCGTTTCGCATGCAGTTGAAGCTAAATCATGTAAATCATAAGTATTTGAAGCTAACTCGTTTTTTTCGCCTGTATTTGAAGATAAATCATGTATATCACAAGTATCTGAAGTTAAACCATTTATTTCGCATGGATTTGAAGCTAAGCCTTCTACTTCGCATTGATTTGAAGCTAAATCATGTGTTATGCTTGGATTTGAAGCTAACTCTCTTGTTTCGCCTGCATTTGAATCTATATCAGTTATATCGCAAGTATATGAAGCTAAATCATTTGTATCGCATGGATTTGATGCTAAGCCTTCTACTTCGCATTGATTTGAAGCTAAATCTTGTGTTTCTCTTGGATTTGAAGCCAACTCGTTTGTTTCGCATACAGCTGAAGCTAAGTCATGTATATCACAAGTATTTGAAGCTAAACCATTTGATTCGCATGGATTTGAATCTAAGCCTTCCACTTCGCCTTAATTTGGAGAAAAATCATATGTTTCGCATGGATTTGAAGCTAACTCGTTTGTTTCGCCTGTATTTGAAGCTATATCACTTATATTCGCAAGTATTTGAAGCCACATCATTCGTTTCGCATAAATTTGAAACTAAGGCTACTACTTCGCATTGATTTGAAGCTAAATAGTGTGTTTCGCTTGGATTTGAAGCTAACTCGTTTGTTTCGCATGCAGTTAAAGCTAAATCATGCGATATTTATATCGCAAGTAGGAACCATTTGTTTCGCATGAATATTAAGCTAAACCATGTGTTTCGTATGAATATTAATCTAAACCATGTGTTTCGCATGAATTTGAAGCTAAATCGTCTATTTCAAAAGTATATGAATCTAAACCATTTGTTTCGCATGGTTTCGATGATAAGCCTTCTACTTCGCGTGAATTTGAAGCTAAATCATGTGTTTCGCATGGATTTGAAGCAAACCCGTTTGTTTCGCCTGCATTTGAAGGTACATCATTTATGTTGCAAGCATTTGAAGCTAATTCATTTTTGTCGCATGGATTCGAAGATAAGCCATCATCTTCGCATTGATTTGAAGCTAAATTATGTGTTTCACTTGGATTTGAAGCCAGCTCGTTTGTTTCGCATGCAGTTAAAGCTAAATCACGTATATCACAAGTATTTGAAGCTTAACCATTCTTTTCGCATGGATTTGAAGCTAATCCTTCTACTTCGCATGAATTTGAATCTAAATCATGTGTTTCGATTGGATTTGAAGCTAACTCGTTCGATTCGCATGCAGTTGAAGCTAAATCATCTTTATCACAAGTATCTGGATCAAAGCCAACTGTTTCGCTAGAATATGAAGCTAAACCATGTGTTTCGCATGAATTTGAAACTAAATCATGTGTTTCGCATGGATTTGAAGCTAACTCGTTTGATTCGCCTGCATTTGAAGGTACATCATTTATATCGCAAGCATTTGAAGCTAATTCATTTTTGTCGCATGGAATTGAAGCTAAGCTTTCTACTTCGCATTGATTTAATAGCTAAATCATGTGACCCACATGTATTTCAAGATAACTCGTTTGTTTCACATGAAGTTGAAGCTAAATCATGTATATCACAAGTATTTGATGCTAAACCATTTCTTTCGCTTTGATTTCAAGCTAAGGCTTCTACTTCGCATTGATTTGAAGTTAAATCATGTGTCTCCCTTGGGTGTGAAGCTAAATCGATTGTTTCGCATGCAGCTGAATCTTAATCATGTATATCACAATTATATGAAGCTAAATAATTTGTGTCGCATGGATCTGAATCTAATTCGTTTGTTTTGCCTACATTCGAAGCTATTTCACTTATATTCGCAAGTATTTGAAGCTCATTCATTCGTTTCGCATGGATTTGAAGCTAAGCCTTCTACTTCACACTGATTTGAATCTTAATCATGTGTTTCGTTAGGATTTGAAGCTAACTCGTTTGTTTGGCATGCAATTGATGTTAAATCATGTATATCAGAAGTATTTGAAGCTAAATCAGTTGATTCGCATGGATTGGTAGCTATGCCTTCTACTTCGCATTGATTTGAAACTGAATCATATGTTTCGATTGAATTTGAATCTAACACGTTTGTTTCACATGCAGTTGAAGCTAAATCATGTATATCACAAGTATTTGAAGCTGAAGCATTTGTGTCGCATAAATATTAAGCTAAACCATGTGTTTCGAATGAATTTGAAACTAATTCATGTGTTTCGCTTGGATTTGAAGCTAACTCGATTGTTTCGCCTGCATGATTTGAAGCTAAATTATGCGTTTCACATGGATTTGAACCTGTATCATGCGTGTCGCATGGATGTGAAGCTAACTCGTTTGTTTCGCATGCAGTTGAAGCTATATCAGTTATATTCGCAAGTATTTGAAGACAAATCATTCGTTTCGCATTGATTTGAAGCTAAACCTCCTACGTCGCATTGATTTGAAGCTAAATCATGTGTTTCGCATGGATGTGAAGATAACTCGTATTTTTCGTCTGCATTTGAATCTATTTCATTTAAATCGCAAGTATTTGAATCTAAATCATGTGTTTCGCATGGATTTGAAGCTATTACAAGTGTTTTGCATGAATTTAAAGCGAAATCATGTGTTTCGCGTGGATTTGAAGCTCACTCATTTGTTTCTCATGCAGTTGAAGCTAAATCATGTATATCACAAGTATTTGAAGTTAAACCATTTGTTTCGCATGGGTTTGAAGATAACTCGATTGTTTCTCCTGTATTTGAAGCTACATCATTTATATCGCAAGCATTTGTAGGTAAATCATGTGTTTCGCATGGATTTGAAGCTATTACAAGTGTTTTGCATGAATTTAAAGCGAAATCATGTGTTTCGCTTAGATTTGAAGCTCACTCGTTTGTTTCGTCTGCATTTGAATCTATTTCATTTATATCGCAAGTATTTGAATCTAAATCATGTGTTTTGCTTGGATTTGAAGCTAAGCCTTCTACTTCGCATTGATTTGTAGCTGAATCATGTCTTTCGCTTGGATTTGAAGCTAACTCGTTTGTTTCGCAAGCTGTTGAAGCTAAATCATGTATATCACAAGTATTTGAATCTAAACGATTTGTTTCGCATGGTTCGAAGTTGAGCTTTCTACTTCGCATTGATTTGAAGCTAAATCATGTGTTATCATGGATTTGAAGCTAACTCGATTGTTTCGCGTGCATTTGAAGCTATATCACTTATATCCCAATATCTGAAGATAAATCATTTGTTTCTCATGTATTTGTAGCTACGCCTTCTACGTCGCATTGATTTCAAGGTAAATCACGTGTTTCTCATGGATTTGAAGCAAACTCGTTTGATTCGCCTGCATTTGAAGCTATATCACTTATATCGCAAGTATCTGATGCTAAATCATTTGTTTCTCATATATTTGAAGCAAAAACTTCTACTTCGTATTGATGTGAAGCTAAATCATGCGTTTCTAATGGATTTGAATCTTACTCGTTTGCTTCGCCTGCATTTGATGCTATATTACTTATATTCGCAAGTATTTGAAGCTAAATCATTTGTTTCGCACGAATTTGAAGCTAAATCTTCTACATCGCATTAATTTGTGTGTCGTTACATTTCTTTCAATTGTTTCTTCTGAGCTTTCGCCTGGTTTATCGTTTTAGCCACTGCAGCAGCGCCGCCTGACAATGCCCCCAAAGCTCCTAAAGCAGGAAACAGCAGCGGTAAAAAACCACCTCGTTTGGCAATTAGTAGAATTCTTCCAGTATTGTAGCTACTGTAGTTCTTCTTCTTCTTCCCCTTGACCGCTCGTCGACCCTTCTTCCTTATCTGACCCATACCTAATCTTGAGGGAATGTCTTTTACCAGTCTATAGCGGTATACGGAGCTGTTTCTTACCAGTCTGTAGCGTTATACAGAGCTGTTTATACCAGTCTGTAGCAGCATACATAGCTGTTTCTTACCTGTCTGTAGCGGTATACAGTACTGTTTCTTACCAGTCTGTAGCGGTATACAGAGCTGTTTATACCAGTCTGTAGCGGTATACAGAGCTGTTTATACCAGTCTGTAGCGGTATACAGAGCTGTTTCTTACCAGTCTGTAGCGGTATACAAAGCTGTTTCTTTCCAATCTGTAGCGGTATATGAAGCTGTTATGTCAAAGGTTTTTTGATTGATAATGAACAAAAAAACTGCACGTGCGTTAGTTACACGGAGATGTGCTCTATTATTAGAATACGAGAAGACTGATATCTATGATGCTTGAGTTCTCGTATAAATACCTTATCGTTCGAAAAGAAAATGTAGCATAACAATAACAGTCGAGAGAGAGAGCATGCGTTTCGTACGACAGTCCTTGAATATTCAGGTTCCGACCTGCCACACATTCGACGACCATGATGAGATAATTCGGAAGCATGGGTCATTGCTACCGAGTACTATACGATGCGTGATAAGCGACCCGTCAGGATGTGGTAAAACGAACGTCATGATTAGCCTGTTGGAAAGTCCGAATGGACTGCGATTCGCAAATGTGTACGTGTATTCGAAATCGTTACGTCAGCCAAAATATCAATACTTCAACAACTTGTTCTCGCACGTGGGCAAGGACGTAGGTTATTTTGCCTATTCGGACAACGCGGACGTGATTCCCCCGGCGGATGCTCGACCGAATTCGATATTTATCTTCGACGACGTTGCTTGTGACGAACAGGACGTTATGAGAGAATATTTCGCGATGGGCAGACATTCGCACGTCGATTGTTTCTATCTGTCGCAATCGTATGCGAGAATACCCAACCATTTGATTCGGGACAATGCCAATCTATTGATTCTATTCAATGAAGATGCCACGAATCTGCGACACGTTCATCAGGATCATGTGAATACCGATATGTCGTTCGAAAGTTTCAACGCAGTTTGTTCAAGGTGTTGGCGAAACAAGTATGAATTCCTTGTAATCGACAAAGACAGTCCTGAGAACCGAGGAAGTTACAGACGCGGATTTAACGAATTCGTCGTGCTGTGATCCGGCTCATTTGGACGGTAAGAGGTGTCGATGTCACATCGTGCTCCCCACTCGATATGCGTCCGTCAAAGAAAAACCTGCGAGCTGCCATCGTTAAGCAAATAGCTAAGACCAGTGACGTCATACGTAAAAAGAGTTTAGCCTTGAAAGTTGGGAAAATGGATGTACAGTCCAACATTGAGACGAATTTACGTCCGATTGTGGAACCGTTGAAACAGCTGGTTCAAAATACAGCTACGGAAGCGAAAGATAATACATCAAGTGCTGATCGACCGTTGGATTTGCAAGCAAACACAGCAGCAGCAGCAGCCGCTGTTCTCTGTGAAGAAGAAGAACGTGGGGTGATAATTTATTAAGAAAAAGAGGAAACACGATGAAGCGACATTAACTCCAAGGATGCATTTGAAAAAGAAGAAGAATAAAGTATATTCCCCCATCGGTGTCAGCGATGACGTTGACTATGTTGACGTTGACGATGACGACGACGACCACGATGCGGACAGCAATATGGTGCTCGAACCAACACCTTCAATGCATCCGGAGAAGGAGGGAGCTTTCGAATCATCTCCAACGGCTGCAACATCGTTGGAATCATCGATGCGAAATATTTTGAGAAGTCCTGAAAAGCATCGCCACGAATACGAGCATTTGTTCAGTAATCTTAGACCTTTAGCGAGCGAATACTTGAGAAATTTCTTTAGCGGCCAGCCGAAAAGTCAGGACAATGTGTACGGAGTGTATTTTCATAATAACAAACAGATGCTTGGAAACGTTGCGTTCGACGTGGAAAGCAACGATGATATTGTTATTAATAAAATTAGGTACAGGGGAACTCCAGGTCTCTACGAATTGATATTCAAAAGAATACCCAACGAGAACCTGTACACCGAGAACGATAAAGAAATTTATAGAAACATTCTCATCGCCACGCATGCGCACCGACGTGGTAATCAGATAATGGGAAATAAGGGCTACAAGTACAAAACTATTATAGGACCAATGTTCTCAGCGTTACGTGGAAAAGGTATAAATATTCCAACGACGATGATGCGTGTAACCAACAATCCGGTAGATTATGTGCATCGGGATGACCCAAATGAGCTGGTAGAACTTCGCGAAGCTGGATTGATTATAAATTAAATTGTTCGAATATTTATTACGTTAGTGACGAATGAAATGCCTGTTGGTAAATTTATCAAATGGTTCGATAAAACGAGTATCCGTTGGAATTGCTGCGAAACCAATCAAACGTTATTCGTAGACGAAAGTTGGGAGGTCAGATTTAAAAATATTGAGTTCAGACTCGACGACATTTGTCGGCAAATATAACAGATCGGGCAACAGCAAGATCTACTCGAGTTGTTGGTGTTAAAGAAGAAGAAGAAGAAGAAAGGAGAAGAAAACAACTGAACCAACAAACGAAAAAAAATGTCTATTAATAAATTTGGTACGTTGTATAAACATAGTACGCCCGAGTCGAAAATATTGGCAGATATTTCAACTTTTTATTCGATATGTAAAAATTATGTACACGACAATGCCATATGCTCGATCGGCAATTTCTACGACGCGCGAGGCGCTAAGATCGCTCGTGTCGCAAATCCTACGACGAACGATGACGCGGCAACCAAACTGTACGTCGATCGCGTTCCAAAGATAGGCGATGATACTGTAACGTCATCGCTTCACGAGTACATGCAGAATAATGCGATGTGCTTCTCAACGGAATCGTACACGGCTCGAAATAAGAGGATCAAACATTTGGCGGAACCGCTTCGAAACGATGACGCGGCCACTAGATCGTACGTTGACGATGTATCGAAAAGAGGAGACGACGAGCTTCGTAGAAAAATAACAGCTAACGAAAAAGTGACGGAGGGTGTCGAACTGGCCGGTGTAAAATGCAAGTCCGAACTCGTGGGTAAAATAACGGCTAACGAAAAGTTGGCGAAGGATGCCAAACAGACTAGCGAGAAATGCAAGTCCGAACTCATGGGTAAAATAACGGCTGCATGCGAAACAAACGAGTTATCTTTAAATCCATGCGAAACACATGATTTAACTTAAAATCAATACCAAGTAGAAGGTTTATCTTCGAATCCATGCAAACAAATGGATTAGCTTCAAATATTAGCGATATACATGATTGAGCTTCAAATGCAGGCGAAACAAACGAGGGAGCTTCAAATCCATGCGAAACACACGATTTAGCTCCAAATCAAAGCGAAGTAGAAGGCTTAGCATCAAATCCATGCAACACAAATGATTTAGATTCAAATCCTTGCGATATAAGTGAAATAGCTCCAAATGCAGGAGAAACAAAGGAGTGAGCTTCAAATCCAAGCGTAAGACATGACTTAGCTTCAAATCAATGCGAAGGAGAAGGCTTAGCTTCAAATCCATGCGAAACAAATGGTTTAGCTTCAAATACTTGTGAGATACATGATTGAGCTTCAACTGCATGCGAAACAAACGAGTTAGCTTCAAATCCAAGCGAAATACTTGATTTTACTTCAAATCAATGCGAAGTAGAAAGCTTATCTTCAAATCCATGCGAATCAGATGGTCTAGCTTCAAATTCTTGTTATATACACGATTTAGCTTCACATGCAGGCGAAACAATCGAGTTACCTTCAAATACATGCGAAACACATGATTTAGCTTCAAATCAATGCGAAGTAGAAGGCTTAGCTTCAAATCCATGCGAAACGAATGGTTAGCTTCAGAAACTTATGATATACATGATTTTGCTTCAACTGCATGCGAAACAAACGAGTTAGCTTCAACTGCATGCGAAACAAACGAGTTAGCTTCAAATCCATGCGAAACAAACGAGTTAGCTTCAAATCCATGCGAAACTCATGATTTAGCTTCAAATCAATGCGAAATAGAAGGCTTAGTTTCAAAACCAATGCGAAACAAATGGTTTAGCTTCAAATACTTGTGATATACATGATTGAGCTTCAACTGCATGCGAAACAAACGAGTTAGCTTCAAATCCAAGCGAAACACATGATTTATAATTCAAATCAATGCGAAGTAGAAGGCTTAACTTCAAATCCATGCGAAACGAATGATTTAGCTTCAAATACTTGTGATATACATGATTTAGCTTCACATGCAGGCGAAACAAACGAGTTAGCTTCAAATACATTCGAAACACATGGTTCAGCTTCAAATAATTGTGATTTACATGATTTATCTTCAACTGCATGCGAAAGAAACGAATTAGCTTCAAATGCAAGCGAAACGCATAATTAAGCATCAAATACGTTCGAAATACATGGTTCAGATTAATATTCATGCAAAACAAATGGTTCAGCTTCAAATACTTGTGATATACATGAATTAGCTTCAAATGCAGGCGAAACAAACCAGGAGGCTTCAAAACCGAGCGATACACATGATTTAGATTCAAATTCATTCGAAGTAGGAGGCATAGCTTCAAATCCATGCGAAACGAATGGTTTAGCTTCAAATACTTGTGATATACATGATTTAGATTCAACTGCATGCGAAAACAACGGGTTAGCTTCAAATACTTGTGATATACATGAATTAGCTTTAACTGCATGCGAAACAAACGAGTTAGCTTCAAATCCAAGCGAAACACATGATTTATATTCAAATTCATGCGACGTAGGAGGCTTAGATTCAAACCCATGCGAAACGAACGGTTTAGCTTCAAATACTTGTGATATACATGATTTAGCTTCAACTGCATGCGGAACAATCGCGTTAGCTTCAAATCCAAGCGAAACACATGATTTATATTCAAATTCATGCGACGTAGGAGGCTTAGATTCAAATCCATGCGAAACGAACGGTTTAGCTTCAAATACTTGTGATATACATGATTTAGCTTCAACTGCATGCGGAACAAACGCGTTAGCTTCAAATCCAAGCGAAACACATGATTTAGCTTCAAATCAATGCGAAGTAGTAGCCTTAGTTTCAAATTTATGCGAAACGAATGATGTGGCTTCAAATACTTGCGAATATAAGCGATATAGCTTCAACTGCATGCGAAACTAACGAGTTAGCTTCAAATCCAAGCGAAACACATGATTTAGCTTCAATTTCATGCAAAGTATAAGTCTTAGCTTCAAATACATGCGAAATAAATGGTTTAGCTTCAAATACATGTTTTATACATGATTTAGCATAAAGTGCATTGCGAAACAATCGAGTTAGCTTCTAATCCAAACTTCAAATGAATTCGAAGTAGAAGGAATGCGAAACAATCGAGTTAGCTTCAAATCCAAGCAAAACGCATGATTTAGCTTCGAATCATTGCGCATTAGAAGGCTTAGCTTCAAATCCATGCGAAACAAATGGTTTAGCTTTAAATACTTGTGATATACATGACTTAGTTTGAGCTGTATGCGAAACAAACGAGTTAGCTTCAAATCCAAGAGAAACACAAGATTTAGCTTCAAATCAATGCGAAGTAGAAGGCTTAGCATCAAATCCATGCGATACAATTGATTTAGCTTCATATACTTGCGATATAACTGATATAGATTCAAATGCAGTCGAAACAAGAAAGTTAGCTTAAAATCCAGGCGTAACACATGATTTAGCTTCAAATCAATGCGAAGTAGAAGGCTTAGCTTCAAACCCATGCGAAACAAATGGTTTAACTTCAGATACTTGTGATATACATGATTTATCTTCAAATGCAGGCGAAAATAACGAGTTAGCTTCAAATCCCTGCGAAACACATGGTTTAGCTACAAATACTTGTGATATACATGAATTAGCTTCAAATGCAGGCGAAACGAACCAGTAGGCTTCAAAACCAAGCGATACACATGATGTAGATTCAAATTCATGCGAAGTAGAAGGCTTAGCTTCAAATCCATGCAAAACGAATGGTATAGCTTCAAATACTTGTGATATACATGATTTAGATTTAACTGCATGCGAAACAAACGAGTTAGCTTCAAATACAAGCGAAACACATGATTTAGATTCAAATTCATGCCACGTAGGAGGCTTAGATTCAAACTCATGCGAAACGAACGGTTTAGCTTCAAAAACTTGTGATATACATGATTTAGCTTCAACTGCATGCGAAACAAACGAGTTAGCTTCAAATCCAAGCGAAACACATGATTTAGCTTCAAATTCTTGCGAATCACATGGTTTAGCTTCAAATCCTTGCGATGCAAGTGGTTTAGCTTCAAATACTTGTTTATACATAATTTAGCTTCAACTGCATGCGAAACAAACGAATTAGCTTCAAATGCAAGCGAAACACATGATTTAGATTCAAATTCATGCGATGTAGGAGGCTTAGATTCAAATCCATGCGAAACGAATGGTTTAGCTTCAAATACTTGTGATATACATGATTTAGCTTCAACTGCATGCGAAACAAACGAGTTAGCTTCAAATCCAAGAGAAACACAAGATTTAGCTTCAAATCAATGCGAAGTAGAAGGCTTAGCATCAAATCCATGCGATACAATCGATTTAGCTTCATATACTTGCGATATAACTGATATAGATTCAAATGCAGGCGAAACAAGAAAGTTAGCTTAAAATCCAGGCGTATACCATGATTTAGCTTCAAATCAATGCGAAGTAGAAGGCTTAGCTTCAAATCCATGCGAAACAAATGGTTTAACTTCAGATACTTGTGATATACATGATTTATCTTCAAATGCAGGCGAAAATAACGAGTTAGCTTCAAATCCCTGCGAAACACATGGTTTAGCTACAAATACTTGTGATATACATGAATTAGCTTCAAATGCAGGCGAAACGAACCAGTAGGCTTCAAAACCAAGCGATACACATGATGTAGATTCAAATTCATGCGAAGTAGAAGGCTTAGCTTCAAATCCATGCAAAACGAATGGTATAGCTTCAAATACTTGTGATATACATGATTTAGATTTAACTGCATGCGAAACAAACGAGTTAGCTTCAAATACAAGCGAAACACATGATTTAGATTCAAATTCATGCCACGTAGGAGGCTTAGATTCAAACTCATGCGAAACGAACGGTTTAGCTTCAAAAACTTGTGATATACATGATTTAGCTTCAACTGCATGCGAAACAAACGAGTTAGCTTCAAATCCAAGCGAAACACATGATTTAGCTTCAAATTCTTGCGAATCACATGGTTTAGCTTCAAATCCTTGCGATGCAAGTGGTTTAGCTTCAAATACTTGTTTATACATAATTTAGCTTCAACTGCATGCGAAACAAACGAATTAGCTTCAAATGCAAGCGAAACACATGATTTAGATTCAAATTCATGCGATGTAGGAGGCTTAGATTCAAATCCATGCGAAACGAATGGTTTAGCTTCAAATACTTGTGATATACATGATTTAGCTTCAACTGCATGCGAAACAAACGAGTTAGCTTCAAATCCAAGAGAAACACAAGATTTAGCTTCAAATCAATGCGAAGTAGAAGGCTTAGCATCAAATCCATGCGATACAATCGATTTAGCTTCATATACTTGCGATATAACTGATATAGATTCAAATGCAGGCGAAACAAGAAAGTTAGCTTAAAATCCAGGCGTATACCATGATTTAGCTTCAAATCAATGCGAAGTAGAAGGCTTAGCTTCAAATCCATGCGAAACAAATGGTTTAACTTCAGATACTTGTGATATACATGATTTATCTTCAAATGCAGGCGAAAATAACGAGTTAGCTTCAAATCCCTGCGAAACACATGGTTTAGCTACAAATACTTGTGATATACATGAATTAGCTTCAAATGCAGGCGAAACGAACCAGTAGGCTTCAAAACCAAGCGATACACATGATTTAGATTCAAATTCATGCGAAGTAGAAGGCTTAGCTTCAAATCCATGCAAAACGAATGGTATAGCTTCAAATACTTGTGATATACATGATTTAGCTTTAACTGCATGCGAAACAAACGAGTTTGCTTCAAATCCAAGCGAAACACATGATTTAGATTCAAATTCATGCGACGTAGGAGGCTTAGATTCAAATCCATGCGAAACGAACGGTTTAGCTTCAAAAACTTGTGATATACATGATTTAGCTTCAACTGCATGCGAAACAAACGAGTTAGCTTCAAATCCAAGCGAAACACATGATTTAGTTTGAAATCAATGCGAAGTAGAAGCCCTAGTTTCAAATTCATGCGAATCGAATGATTTGGTTTCATATACTTGCGAATATAAGCGATATAGCTTCAACTGCATGCGAAACAAACGAGTTAGCTTCAAATCCAAGCGAAACACATGATTTAGCTTCAAATACTTTTTTTATACACGATTTGGCGTCACCTGTATGAAACATCAAACAAGTTAGCTTCAAATCCAAGCGAAACACATGATTTAGCTTCAAATCATTGCGAAGTAGAAGGCTTAGCTTCAAATCCATGCGAAACGAATGGTATAGCTTCAAATACTTGTGATATACATGATTTAGCTTTAACTGCATGCGAAACAAACGAGTTAGCTTCAAATCCAAGCGAAACACATGATTTAGATTCAAATTCATGCGACGTAGGAGGCTTAGATTCAAATCCATGCGAAACGAACGGTTTAGCTTCAAATACTTGTGATATACATGAATTAGCTTTAACTGCATGCGAAACAAACGAGTTAGCATCAAATCCAAGCGAAACACATGATTTAGCTTGAAATCAATGGGAAGTAGAAGCCCTAGTTTCAAATTCATGCGAATCGAATGATTTGGTTTCAAATACTTGCGAATATAAGCGATATAGCTTCAACTGCATGCGAAACAAACGAGTTAGCTTCAAATCCAAGCGAAACACATGATTTAGCTTCAAATTCTTGCGAATCACATGGTTTAGCTTCAAATCCTTGCGATGCAAGTGGTTTAGCTTCAAATACTTGTTTATACATAATTTAGCTTCAACTGCATGCGAAACAAACGAATTAGCTTCAAATGCAAGCGAAACACATAATTTAGATTCAAATTCATGCGATGTAGGAGGCTTAGATTCAAATCCATGCGAAACGAATGGTTTAGCTTCAAATACTTGTGATATACATGATTTAGCTTCAACTGCATGCGAAACAAACGAGTTAGCTTCAAATCCAAGCGAAACACATGATTTAGCTTCAAATTAATGCGAAGTAGTTGCCTTAGTTTCAAATTTATGCGAAACGAATGATTTGGCTTCAAATACTTGCGAATATAAGCGATATAGCTTCAACTGCATGCGAAACTAACGAGTTAGCTTCAAATCCAAGCGAAACACATGATTTAGCTTCAATTTCATGCAAAGTATAAGTCTTAGCTTCAAATACATGCGAAATAAATGGTTTAGCTTCAAATACATGTTTTATACATGATTTAGCATAAAGTGCATTGCGAAACAATCGAGTTAGCTTCTAATCCAAACCTCAAATGAATTCGAAGTAGAAGGAATGCGAAACAATCGAGTTAGCTTCAAATCCAAGCAAAACACATGATTTAGCTTCGAATCATTGCGCATTAGAAGGCTTAGCTTCAAATCCATGCGATACAAATGGTTTAGCTTCGAATACTTGTGATATACATGATTTAGCTTCAACTGCATGCGAAACAAACGAGTTAGCTTCAAATCCAAGCGAAACACATGATTTAGATTCAAATTCATGCGACGTAGGAGGCTTAGATTCAAATCCATGCGAAACGAACGGTTTAGCTTCAAATACTTGTGATATACATGATTTAGCTTCAACTGCATGCGAAACAAACGAGTTAGCTTCAAATCCAAGCGAAACACATGATTTAGCTTGGAATCAATGCGAAGTAGAAGCCCTAGTTTCAAATTCATGCGAATCGAATGATTTGGTTTCAAATACTTGCGAATATAAGCGATATAGCTTCAACTGCATGCGAAACAAACGAGTTAGCTTCAAATCCAATCGAAACACATGATTTAGCTTCAAATTCCTCCGAAGTAGAAGGCTTAGCTTTAAATACATGAGAAACAAATGATCTATCTTCAGATAATTGCGATATATGTGATATAGCTTTTTAGTTATGGAGTGTGTTCTGGTAAATAACTGGTGCGTGCGGTGTAACTATTAAACTTTATTTATTAAGTTGCGTAGAAACACTTTCGGGTAACGTGACGTCGTAGCAAGAGAGGTATGAGAAGTATCGAAGGTATGCGAGGTATGAGGCGTATCGAAGGTATGCGCGGTATGAGGGCGAGCGTCTCACTGTTGCTCTTTTTATATTTTCCTGTTTGCCCCCGGCAAGGGCTCTGGACACTCCCTGATTGGTTGACCCGCGAATGGGTTTTCCCAATCAGCGTTGTCCATCTCCTTCTCACCGCGTTGTCCCTTACGCCCTGAGCGCGTCCCGTTTTGGGACCGCGTGGTGATCGGAGTGGGTGCGTTTTTTATGATGTAACGGCCTGGGTTTTCCTCAGGGCCGTTGCGCTCGGACGTCCGGCGTTCGGGTCCGTTTTGCGTGCCCTTCGGAATTTCCCGTTATTTATGACGGTCTCGTAGGCTATCGAGAATCAGGTAAAAAAGAAACTCTACTGGCTTATTGCCATCCGCACAGAAAACAGTTTACTCAAAGATAGCTTTTTCGAAGGAGAGTCATAAATATGTTAGTCGTTTGCGCGAGAAATAAATCTTCTCTTATGCGCGCCGACTGGCCGCTACATCACCCCCTTACCAGTGCAAACGTTACTATCTCTAATATATTCGCTTATGTCAATCTTAAGGTTACTGTCGCTGGCTGTTTGCTACCTAACGCCTACCTGGAGCCTTTCCGGGAGTCGTACTCTTCTACCGGAACGAGTACGGGGCTCAGGTGCGTTACTGTGACTGCTGTCTGACGTATTGCTGTGTTGTTGTCGTACGTCGTTACCAACGTACTTGTCGTCGATGATGTAGGCGGGTTTGAGCCTATCGACTGAGACGGTGGTCTCTTTGCCTCGAACCCGCACCACAAAGTTCTTTATGTCGTTGCTCCTGGATACGACAGGGAACGGTCCGTCGTACGGATTCTGGAGGGGGCCTCGTACCGCGTCTGTCCGTATGAAGACGTGCGATGTTGTCGCGAGGTCCTTAAAGACGAACATCCTCCTTTGTCCGTGGCGGGAACCCTGTGTCGGTCGTATCTTGCGGAAGTGGTCGCGCAGCTGTTCTATCACCTGGGCCTGGTCGGTCGCATTGGTATCGTTGTCGCGGAACATCTCTGCGGGGAGCTTGATGTTCTCGCCGTACACCAACTCCGCGGCTGACGACTTTAGGTCATCTCGGTACGCCGCTCGTATGCCCAGCAGAACGGCAGGTAACGCGTCGGTCCACCGGTCGTCGGCACGACATTTTATCGCCGTTTTCAGCTGCCGGTGAAAACGCTCGACCATGCCGTTTGCTGCGGGGTGGTACGCCGTAGTTCTTAGATGCTTACATCCGAGTAAGTGGTTCATTTGTCTGAACAGATGGGACTCGAACTGCCGGCCTTCATCCGTCGTTATTCTGGCCGGTGTCCCAAAACGTGCAATCCACCCCGAAACAAAGGCACGCGCGACTGTTTCGGCTTCGATGTTCTCGAGCGGTAAAGCTTCCGGCCAACGCGTATACCTATCGATGCAGGTGAGGCAGTATCTATTGCCCCTCGACGTAGGTAGTGGTCCTACCAAGTCGAGGTGCACGTGCTCAAACCTGCACGACGGCGGCGCGAAGGTGCCTACCGGACTCGAGACATGCCTGGTGATCTTTGCTCTCTGGCACGCGAGGCAGCTCCGACTCCACTCTCGGCAATCCTTTTCCATCGACGGCCAAACGAAACGCTGTTTTACCAGACGGATTGTCGCCTTTACACCGGGATGCGACAATCCGTGTACGGCGTCGAAAATTTGGCGTCGGAAAGGAGCCGTTATGAATGGACGCACGTTACCGGTGGAAACGTCGCAATAGACAGGCGCGTCGCTGTCTATCGTGCGTATCCGTTTCAGGTCCAACGAGGTATCAGACGCATTTATGTACTTTTCGACTTCGCTGTCGTGCTCTTGCGAGCGTGCTAATTGTGCGTAATCGATGGACGTAACCGTCTCAACTCGCGAGAGTGCGTCTGCGACCTCGTTGTCCTTGCCGCTAACGTGTTGTATGTTCGTGGTGAACTGTCCGATAAGGTCGAGATATCGGAACTGTCTCGGCGTGCACTTGTCCGATCTTTGTTTGAACGCGAACACTATCGGTTTGTGGTCCGTGTAAATTATAAATTCGCGTCCCTCAATCGCATGGCGGAAATGCTTTACTGCTGTGTAAATCGCCAGCAGCTCGCGGTCATATGCGCTATATTTTTTTTGTGCAGGTGACAAGGCTTTCGTGCAAAAAGCTAACGGTTGCCACGAACCGCCTTGCCACTGCTGCAGCGCCGCTCCTAGCGCGAAATCTGATGCATCGACCATGATTGAGAGGCGCGAATCGTTCGACGGATGCGCCAATAGCGTCGCGTTCGCTAACGCGGTTTTTAGGTTTTCTAGCGCAGATTCCGCCTCACTCGTCCACTGCACGGGCGTGTTGCCTTTCAGCTTGCGCCCCCGCAACAGCAGATTGAGTGGAGCCTGCAACGTGGCCGCGCCGGGTATGAATCTACGATAGAAATTGACCATACCTAGGAAACCGCGCAGTTGTTTGACTGTTGCGGGTTTCGGGTATTCGTGTATGGCCTTAACTTTCTCGGCTAGTGGCCTGGTACCCTCGGCGCTGACCTCGTAACCTAAAAACCTCACTACCGATTCCGCGAATACGCATTTGCTCGGGTTCACGACGATGCCGTACTCCTGCAGACGTGAAAAAAGTGGTGATCGCAGGTGATCTCTATGCTCCGTCTCATTACCTGACGCCACTAGGATGTCGTCGAGGTACGCGTAGCAGAAATCCAGTCCCCTTATCACGGTGTCCATGAACCGCTGGAACGTCTGCGCTGCATTTTTCAGTCCGAAGGGCATAACTACATATTCGTACAAACCGAACGGCGTCGTTATCGCGGTTTTCGGAATGTCCTCCGGATGGACGGGGATTTGGTGGTACGCGCGCACCAAATCGATCGTGGTAAAAATCGTCTTTCCGGACAACATTCTCGAAAAATCCTCGATGTGCGGAATCGGATAGCGGTCTGCGATCGTACGGGCATTGAGTAACCTGTAGTCTCCACAGGGTCGCCATCCGTTATCCTTCTTCGCAACCATGTGAAGGGCTGAGGCCCACTGGCTCTTAGAAGGACGGATGTGACCAAGACTTAACAGGTCCTCAAATTCCGTTCTAGCATTTCTGAAAAGTTCGGGCGATAAACGTCGCGGCTTACTATACACTGGTGGACCTGCGGTAGTCGTAATATGGTGTGTTACCTCGTGGGTGATCGGTCTGTTCGGCCGCGCTGCTGGACGCACGAGAGACGGGAACTCCGCTAGAAGCTGCTGGTACGGCGAGTCCCCGACGATCGCCTTGATGGTCGGTGTTGTTGAGGCGGCGATCCTCCCGCTGGATGTCAACGTGGTCGTCCGGTCGAGGAGTCGTCTTCCCGCGAGGTCCACTAGTAACCCATAGTGCGCCAGGAAGTCGGCTCCGATGATGGGTTTGGAGACGTCCGCTATCACGAATCTCCACGTGAACGACCGTCGCAACCCCAGGTCCAGGTCTGCTGGTTTCAGCCCGTACGTGCCGATGACGGACCCGTTTGCCGCAAACAGTTCGTGTTTCGCTTTTTTAACGGGCCTTTGATGTACGCACGCGGGTACACGCACAGGTCTGAACCGGTGTCTATAAGGTATTCTTCGTTCTTGCTGCGTTCAAGAATGAAGAGGCGGCGGGTCCGCGGTCCATCACAATTTGCCGCATTTACCGTGATGCCCGATCGTTTCCCGCGTCGAATGTGCACGGCTGTCGGCACTTCGTGGATCTCGTTCCGAAGGTCTGGTGGTACCAGCAATGGTCCACGTTTCGCGGGGATGCGCTCCGGCGACGGCCTCTAGATCCCGAACGGCCGCGGTGTCTCCTCGAACGGTGCCTCGATGTTGATCGGTTATCACGGGTCCGCGGACGTGTGAGCTCGCTGACGACGAGTTTGAATTCCTCCAGCAGGCCTCTCATTGCCTCTGTCGTCTCGGTCTGCGGGGCGGCTACGCTGGCCACGTGGGCTTGGGTTGTGCCCTCGTGTATCTGGTCCGCGATTTGCGCCAGCTTGTTTAGCGGAATGTCTGGCTGCGCGCTTACGATCGCCCGGATCATGCTGGGTAGCCTGCCAGTCCATAATGTACCCAGAAATTTGTCCGGTACTGCCTGACCTGCCAAGTTCTGCATGTGCCGCAGAAATTGAGATGGCGTTCTGTCTCCCATCTCTTCTTTTTCCAGCAGCTGCTGGATTCGTCTCCCTTCGGACGCGGACAGGCGCCGGATTAGTTCGCCTTTTAGTGTCTCATACTTCTCGGTGGCCGGCGGTGATGTGATTAGGTCCTGGACCTCCAGGGCATATTTCGGTTCCAGTTGAGACATTACGTAGTTGTACTTCGTCGTGTCCGCGGTGACGCCATTCAAAGCGAACTGGCCTTCTATCTGGTGGAATCAGATCGCCGGTTGTTCGGGCCAGAACGGTGGCACTCGTATGCCGACCCGGCACACCTCAGGTAACGCGGCGTTTCCCTGGCTCATACCTGTGTCCATTTCTGCCCTTATTTTACGGCATGTCACTTGTGATTACTTCACCCAACGTTTTTTAGTCGCGCACTGCACAGTTATCGCACGTCGAGTCACCAATTTAGTTATGGAGTGTGTTCTGGTAAATAACTGGTGCGTGCGGTGTAACTATTAAACTTTATTTATTAAGTTGCGTAGAAACACTTTCGGGTAACGTGGCGTCGTAGCAAGAGAGGTATGAGAAGTATCGAAGGTATGCGAGGTATGAGGAGTATCGAAGGTATGCGAGGTATGAGGGCGAGCGTCTCACTGTTGCTCTTTTTATATTTTCCTGTTTGCCCCCGGCAAGGGCTCTGGACACCCCCTGATTGGTTGACCCGCGAATGGGTTTTCCCAATCAGCGTTGTCCATCTCCTTCTCACCGCGTTGTCCCTTACGCCCTGAGCGCGTCCCGTTTTGGGACCGCGTGGTGATCGGAGTGGGTGCGTTTTTTATGATGTAACGGCCTGGGTTTTCCTCAGGGCCGTTGCGCTCGGACGTCCGGCGTTCGGGTCCGTTTTGCGTGCCCTTCGGAATTTCCCGTTATTTATGACGGTCTCGTAGGCTATCGAGAATCAGGTAAAAAAGAAACTCTACTGGCTTATTGCCATCCGCACAGAAAACAGTTTACTCAAAGATAGCCTTTTCGAAGGAGAGTCATAAATATGTTAGTCGTTTGCGCGAGAAATAAATCTTCTCTTATGCGCGCCGACTGGCCGCTACAGCTTCAAATCCATGCGAATCACATGATTTAGCTTCAAATTCATGCGAATCACATGGACTAGATTCATAGCTTCATATTCTTGCGAAACAGATGGATTAGATTCAGATACTTGTGATGTACATGTTTTAGCTTCAACTGCATGCGAAACAAACGTGTTAGCTTCAAATCCAAGCGAAACACATGATTTATCTTGAAATCAATGCGAAGTTGAAGGCTTTGCTTCAAATCCATTCGAAGCGAATGGTTTAGCTTCAAATACTTGTGATATACACGATTTATCTTCAAATGCAGGCGAAAAAAACGAGTTAGCTTCAAATCCATGCGAAACCCATGGTTTAGCTTCAAATACTTGTGATTTACATGATTTATCTTCAACTGCATGCGAAAGAAACAAATTAGCTTCAAATGCAAGCGAAACAAACCAGTAGGCTTCAAAACCGAGCAATACACATGATTTAGATTCAAATTCATTCGAAGTAGGAGGCTTAGCTTCAAATCCATGCGAAACGAATGGTTTAGCTTCAAATACTTGTGATATACATGATTTAGATTCAACTGCATGCGAAAACAACGGGTTAGCTTCAAATCCAATCGAAACACATGATTTAGCTTCAATTTCATGCAAAGTATAAGTCTTAGCTTCAAATACATGCGAAATAAATGGTTTAGCTTCAAATACATGTTTTGTACATGATTTAGCATAAACTGCATTGCGAAACAATCGAGTTAGCTTCTAATCCAAACTTCAAATCAATGCGAAGTAGTGGGAATGCGAAACAATCGAGTTAGCTTCAAATCCAAGCAAAACACATGATTTAGCTTCGAATCATTGCGCATTAGAAGGCTTAGCTTCAAATCCATGCGATACAAATGGTTTAGCTTCGAATACTTGTGATATACATGATTTAGCTTCAACTGCATGCGAAATAAACGAGTTAGCTTCAAATCCAAGCGAAACACATGATTTAGATTCAAATTCATGCGAAGTAGGAGGATTAGATTCAAATCCATGCGAAACGAACGGTTTAGCTTCAAATACTTGTGATATACATGATTTAGCTTTAACTGCATGCGAAACAAACGAGTTAGCTTCAAATCCAAGCGAAACACATGATTTAGATTCAAATTCATGCGACGTAGGAGGCTTAGATTCAAATCCATGCGAAACGAACGGTTTAGCTGCAAATACTTGTGATATACATGATTTAGCTTCAACTGCATGCGAAACAAACGAGTTAGCTTCAAATCCAAGCGAAACACATGATTTAGCTTCAAATCAATGCGAAGTAGTAGCCTTAGTTTCAAATTTATGCGAAACGAATGATTTGGCTTCAAATACTTGCGAATATAAGCGATATAGCTTCAACTGCATGCGAAACTAACGAGTTAGCTTCAAATCCAAGCGAAACACATGATTTAGCTTCAATTTCATGCAAGTATAAGTCTTAGCTTCAAATACATGCGAAATAAATGGTTTAGCTTCAAATACATGTTTTATACATGATTTAGCATAAACTGCATTGCGAAACAATCGAGTTAGCTTCTAATCCAAACTTCAAATCAATGCGAAGTAGAAGGAATGCGAAACAATCGTGTTAGCTTCAAATCCAACCAAAACACATGATTTAGCTTCGAATCATTGCGCATTAGAAGGCTTAGCTTCAAATCCATGCGATACAAATGGTTTAGCTTCGAATACTTGTGATATACATGATTTAGATTCAACTGCATGCGAAACAAACGAGTTAGCTTCAAATCCAAGCGAAACACATGATTTAGATTCAAATTCATGCGACGTAGGAGGCTTAGATTCAAATCCATGCGAAACGAACGGTTTAGTTTCAAATACTTGTGATATACATGATTTAGCTTTAACTGCATGCGAAACAAACGAGTTAGCTTCAAATCCAAGCGAAACACATGATTTAGATTCAAATTCATGCGACGTAGGAGGCTTAGATTCAAATCCACGCGAAACGAACGGTTTAGCTTCAAATACTTGTGATATACATGATTTAGCTTCAACTGCATGCGAAACAAACGAGTTAGCTTCAAATCCAAGCGAAACACATGATTTAGCTTGAAATCAATGCGAAGTAGGAGCCCTAGTTTCAAATTCATGCGAATCGAATGATTTGGTTTCAAATACTTGCGAATATAAGCGATATAGCTTCAACTGCTTGCGAAACAAACGAGTTAGCTTCAAATCCAAGCGAAACACATGATTTAGCTTCAAATTCTTGCGAATCACATGGTTTAGCTTCAAATCCTTGCGATGCAAATGGTTTAGCTTCAAATACTTGTTTATACATAATTTAGCTTCAACTGCATGCGAAACAAACGAATTAGCTTCAAATGCAAGCGAAACACATGATTTAGATTCAAATTCATGCGAAGTAGGAGGCTTAGATTCAAATCCATGCGAAACTAATGGTATAGCTTCAAATACTTGTGATATACATGATTTAGCTTCAACTGCATGCGAAACAAACGAGTTAGCTTCAAATCCAAGCGAAACACATGATTTAGCTTCAAATCAATGCGAAGTAGTAGCCTTAGTTTCAAATTTATGCGAAACGAATGATTTGGCTTCAAATACTTGCGAATATAAGCGATATAGCTTCAACTGCATGCGAAACAAACGAGTTAGCTTCAAATCCAAGCGAAACACATGATTTAGATTCAAATTCATGCGACGTAGGAGGCTTAGATTCAAATCCATGTTAAACGAACGGTTTAGCTTCAAATACTTGTGATATACATGATTTAGCTTTAACTGCATGCGAAACAAACGAGTTAGCTTCAAATCCAAGCGAAACACATGATTTAGATTCAAATTCATGCGACGTAGGAGGCTTAGATTCAAATCCATGCGAAACGAACGGTTTAGCTTCAAATACATGCGAATATAAGCGATATAGCTTCAACTGCATGCGAAACAAACGAGTTAGCTTCAAATCCAAGCGAAACACATGATTTAGATTCAAATTCATGCGACGTAGGAGGCTTAGTTTCAAATCCATGTGAAACGAACGGTTTAGCTTCAAATACTTGTGATATACATGATTTAGCTTTAACTGCATGCGAAACAAACGAATTAGCTTCAAATGCAAGCGAAACACATGATTTAGATTCAAATTCATGCGACGTAGGAGGCTTAGATTCAAATCCATGCGAAACGAACGGTTTAGCTTCAAATACTTGTGATATACATGATTTAGCTTCAACTGCATGCGAAACAAACGAGTTAGCTTCAAATCCAAGCGAAACACATGATTTAGCTTGAAATCAATGCGAAGTAGAAGCCCTTGTTTCAAATTCATGCGAATCGAATGATTTGGTTTCAAATACTTGCGAATATAAGCGATATAGCTTCAACTGCGTGCGAAACAAACGAGTTAGCTTCAAATCCAAGCGAAACACATGATTTAGCTTCAAATTCTTGCGAATCACATGGTTTAGCTTCAAATCCTTGCGATGCAAATGGTATAGCTTCAAATACTTGTTTATACATAATTTAGCCTCAACTGCATGCGAAACAAACGAATTAGCTTCATATGCAAGCGAAACACATGATTTAGCTTCAATTTCATGCAAAGTATAAGTCTTAGCTTCAAATACATGCAAAATAAATGGTTTAGCTACAAATACATGTTTTATACATGATTTAGCATAAAGTGCATTGCGAAACAATCGAGTTAGCTTCTAATCCAAACTTCAAATCAATTCGAAGTAGAAGGAATGCGAAACAATCGAGTTAGCTTAAAATCCAAGCAAAACACATGATTTAGCTTCGAATCATTGCGCATTAGAAGGCTTAGCTTCAAATCCATGCGATACAAATGGTTTAGCTTCAAATACTTGTGATATACATGATTCAGCTTCAACTGCATGCGAAACAAACGAGTTAGCTTCAAATCCAAGCGAAACACATGATTTAGATTCAAATTCATGCGACGTAGGAGGCTTAGATTCAAATCCATGCGAAACGAACGGTTTAGCTTCAAATACTTGTGATATACATGATTTAGCTTCAACTGCATGCGAAACAAACGAGTTAGCTTCAAATCCATGCGAAACACATGATTTAGCTTGAAATCAATGCGAAGTAGAAGCCCTAGTTTCAAATTCATGCGAATCGAATGATTTGGTTTCAAATACTTGCGAATATAAGCGATATAGCTTCAACTGCATGCGAAACAATCGAGTTAGCTTCTAATCCAAACTTCAAATCAATGCGAAGTAGAAGGAATGCGAAACAATCGAGTTAGCTTCAAGTCCAAGCATAACACATGATTTAGATTCGAATCATTGCGCATTAGAAGGCTTAGCTTCAAATCCATGCGATACAAATGGTTTAGCTTCGAATACTTGTGATATACATGATTTAGCTTCAACTGCATGCGAAACAAACGAATTAGCTTCAAATCCATGCGAAACACATGGTTTAGCTTCAAATAGTTGTTTATACATAATTTAGCTTCAACTGCATGCGAAACAAACGAATTAGCTTCAAATGCAAGCGAAACACATGATTTAGATTCAAATTCATGCGAAGTAGGAGGCTTAGATTCAAATCCATGCGAAACGAATGGTTTAGCTTCAAATACTTGTGATATACATGATTTAGCTTCAACTGCATGCGAAACAAACGAGTTAGCTTCAAATCCAAGCGAAACACATGATTTAGCTTCAAATCAATGCGAAGTAGTTGCCTTAGTTTCAAATTTATGCGAAACGAATGATTTGGCTTCAAATACTTGCGAATATAAGCGATATAGCTTCAACTGCATGCGAAACAATCGAGTTAGCTTCTAATCCAAACTTCAAATCAATGCGAAGTAGAAGGAATGCGAAACAATCGAGTTAGCTTCAAGTCCAAGCATAACACATGATTTAGATTCGAATCATTGCGCATTAGAAGGCTTAGCTTCAAATCCATGCGATACAAATGGTTTAGCTTCGAATACTTGTGATATACATGATTTAGCTTCAACTGCATGCGAAACAAACGAATTAGCTTCAAATCCATGCGAAACACATGGTTTAGCTTCAAATAGTTGTTTATACATAATTTAGCTTCAACTGCATGCGAAACAAACGAATTAGCTTCAAATGCAAGCGAAACACATGATTTAGATTCAAATTCATGCGAAGTAGGAGGCTTAGATTCAAATCCATGCGAAACGAATGGTTTAGCTTCAAATACTTGTGATATACATGATTTAGCTTCAACTGCATGCGAAACAAACGAGTTAGCTTCAAATCCAAGCGAAACACATGATTTAGCTTCAAATCAATGCGAAGTAGTTGCCTTAGTTTCAAATTTATGCGAAACGAATGATTTGGCTTCAAATACTTGCGAATATAAGCGATATAGCTTCAACTGCATGCGAAACTAACGAGTTAGCTTCAAATCCAAGCGAAACACATGATTTAGCTTCAATTTCATGCAAAGTATAAGTCTTAGCTTCAAATACATGCGAAATAAATGGTTTAGCTTCAAATACATTTTTTATACATGATTTAGCATAAACTGCATTGCGAAACAATCGAGTTAGCTTCTAATCCAAACTTCAAATCAATGCGAAGTAGAAGGAATGCGAAACAATCGAGTTAGCTTCAAGTCCAAGCATAACACATGATTTAGATTCGAATCATTGCGCATTAGAAGGCTTAGCTTCAAATCCATGCGATACAAATGGTTTAGCTCCGAATACTTGTAATATACATGATTTAGTTTCAACTGCATGCGAAACAAACGAATTAGCTTCAAATCCATGCGAAACACATGATTTAGATTCAAATTCATGCGACGTAGGAGGCTTAGATTCAAATCCATGCGAAACGAACGGTTTAGCTTCAAATACTTGTGATATACATGATTTAGCTTCAACTGCATGCGAAACAAACGAGTTAGCTTCAAATCCAAGCGAAACACATGATTTAGCTTGAAATCAATGCGAAGTAGACACCCTAGTTTCAAATTCATGCGAATCGAATGATTTGGTTTCAAATACTTGCGAATATAAGCGATATAGCTTCAACTGCATGCGAAACAAACGAGTTAGCTTCAAATCCAAGCGAAACACATGATTTAGCTTCAATTTCATGCAAAGTATAAGTCTTAGCTTCAAATACATGCGAAATAAATGGTTTAGCTTCAAATACATGTTTTATACATGATTTAGCATAAAGTGTATTGCGAAACAATCGAGTTAGCTTCTAATCCAAACTTCAAATGAATTCGAAGTAGAAGGAATGCGAAACAATCGAGTTAGCTTCAAGTCCAAGCATAACACATGATTTAGATTCGAATCATTGCGCATTAGAAGGCTTAGCTTCAAATCCATGCGATACAAATGGTTTAGCTTCGAATACTTGTGATATACATGATTTAGCTTCAACTGCATGCGAAACAAACGAATTAGCTTCAAATCCATGCGAAACACATGGTTTAGCTTCAAATAGTTGTTTATACATAATTTAGCTTCAACTGCATGCGAAACAAACGAATTAGCTTCAAATGCAAGCGAAACACATGATTTAGATTCAAATTCATGCGAAGTAGGAGGCTTAGATTCAAATCCATGCGAAACGAATGGTTTAGCTTCAAATACTTGTGATATACATGATTTAGCTTCAACTGCATGCGAAACAAACGAGTTAGCTTCAAATCCAAGCGAAACACATGATTTAGCTTCAAATCAATGCGAAGTAGTTGCCTTAGTTTCAAATTTATGCGAAACGAATGATTTGGCTTCAAATACTTGCGAATATAAGCGATATAGCTTCAACTGCATGCGAAACAAACGAGTTAGCTTCAAATCCAAGCGAAACACATGATTTAGCTTCAAATTCTTGCGATTCACATGGTTTAGCTTCAAATCCTTGCTATGCAAATGGTTTAGCTTCAAATACTTGTTTATACATAATTCAGCTTCAACTGCATGCGAAAGAAACGAATTAGCTTCAAATGCAAGCGAAACACATGATTTAGATTCAAATTCATGCGAAGTAGGAGGCTTAGATTCAAATCCATGCGAAACGAATGGTTTAGCTTCAAATACTTGTGATATACATGATTTAGCTGCAACTGCATGCGAAACAAACGAGTTAGCTTCAAATCCAAGCGAAACACATGATTTAGCTTCAAATCAATGCGAAGTAGTAGCCTTAGTTTCAAATTTATGCGAAACGAATGATTTGGCTTCAAATACTTGCGAATATAAGCGATATAGCTTCAACTGCATGCGAAACGAACGAGTTAGCTTCAAATCCAAGCGAAACACATGATTTAGATTCAAATTCATGCGACGTAGGAGGCTTAGATTCAAATCCATGCGAAACGAACGGTTTAGCTTCAAATACATGCGAATATAAGCGATATAGCTTCAACTGCATGCGAAACAAACGAGTTAGCTTCAAATCCAAGCGAAACACATGATTTAGATTCAAATTCATGCGACGTAGGAGGCTTAGATTCAAATCCATGTGAAACGAACGGTTTAGCTTCAAATACTTGTGATATACATGATTTAGCTTTAACTGCATGCGAAACAAACGAATTAGCTTCAAATGCAAGCGAAACACATGATTTAGATTCAAATTCATGCGACGTAGGAGGCTTAGATTCAAATCCATGCGAAACGAACGGTTTAGCTTCAAATACTTGTGATATACATGATTTAGCTTCAACTGCATGCGAAACAAACGAGTTAGCTTCAAATCCAAGCGAAACACATGATTTAGCTTGAAATCAATGCGAAGTAGAAGCCCTTGTTTCAAATTCATGCGAATCGAATGATTTGGTTTCAAATACTTGCGAATATAAGCGATATAGCTTCAACTGCGTGCGAAACAAACGAGTTAGCTTCAAATCCAAGCGAAACACATGATTTAGCTTCAAATTCTTGCGAATCACATGGTTTAGCTTCAAATCCTTGCGATGCAAATGGTATAGCTTCAAATACTTGTTTATACATAATTTAGCCTCAACTGCATGCGAAACAAACGAATTAGCTTCAAATGCAAGCGAAACACATGATTTAGCTTCAATTTCATGCAAAGTATAAGTCTTAGCTTCAAATACATGCAAAATAAATGGTTTAGCTACAAATACATGTTTTATACATGATTTAGCATAAAGTGCATTGCGAAACAATCGAGTTAGCTTCTAATCCAAACTTCAAATCAATTCGAAGTAGAAGGAATGCGAAACAATCGAGTTAGCTTAAAATCCAAGCAAAACACATGATTTAGCTTCGAATCATTGCGCATTAGAAGGCTTAGCTTCAAATCCATGCGATACAAATGGTTTAGCTTCAAATACTTGTGATATACATGATTCAGCTTCAACTGCATGCGAAACAAACGAGTTAGCTTCAAATCCAAGCGAAACACATGATTTAGATTCAAATTCATGCGACGTAGGAGGCTTAGATTCAAATCCATGCGAAACGAACGGTTTAGCTTCAAATACTTGTGATATACATGATTTAGCTTCATCTGCATGCGAAACAAACGAGTTAGCTTCAAATCCATGCGAAACACATGATTTAGCTTGAAATCAATGCGAAGTAGAAGCCCTAGTTTCAAATTCATGCGAATCGAATGATTTGGTTTCAAATACTTGCGAATATAAGCGATATAGCTTCAACTGCATGCGAAACAATCGAGTTAGCTTCTAATCCAAACTTCAAATCAATGCGAAGTAGAAGGAATGCGAAACAATCGAGTTAGCTTCAAGTCCAAGCATAACACATGATTTAGATTCGAATCATTGCGCATTAGAAGGCTTAGCTTCAAATCCATGCGATACAAATGGTTTAGCTTCGAATACTTGTGATATACATGATTTAGCTTCAACTGCATGCGAAACAAACGAGTTAGCTTCAAATCCAAGCGAAACACATGATTTAGATTCAAATTCATGCGACGTAGGAGGCTTAGATTCAAATCCATGCGAAACGAACGGTTTAGCTTCAAATACTTGTGATATACATGATTTAGCTTTAACTGCATGCGAAACAAACGAGTTAGCTTCAAATCCAAGCGAAACACATGATTTAGATTCAAATTCATGCGACGTAGGAGGCTTAGATTCAAATCCATGCGAAACGAACGGTTTAGCTGCAAATACTTGTGATATACATGATTTAGCTTCAACTGCATGCGGAACAAACGCGTTAGCTTCAAATCCAAGCGAAACACATGATTTAGCTTCAAATCAATGCGAAGTAGTAGCCTTAGTTTCAAATTTATGCGAAACGAATGATGTGGCTTCAAATACTTGCGAATATAAGCGATATAGCTTCAACTGCATGCGAAACAAACGAGTTAGCATCAAATCCAAGCGAAACACATGATTTAGCTTCAATTTCATGCAAAGTATAAGTCTTAGCTTCAAATACATGCGAAATAAATGGTTTAGCTTCAAATACATGTTTTATACATGATTTAGCATAAAGTGTATTGCGAAACAATCGAGTTAGCTTCTAATCCAAACTTCAAATGAATTCGAAGTAGAAGGAATGCGAAACAATCGAGTTAGCTTCAAGTCCAAGCATAACACATGATTTAGATTCGAATCATTGCGCATTAGGAGGCTTAGCTTCAAATCCATGCGATACAAATGGTTTAGCTTCGAATACTTGTGATATACATGATTTAGCTTCAACTGCATGCGAAACAAACGAATTAGCTTCAAATCCATGCGAAACACATGGTTTAGCTTCAAATAGTTGTTTATACATAATTTAGCTTCAACTGCATGCGAAACAAACGAATTAGTTTCAAACGCAAGCGAAACACATGATTTAGATTCAAATTCATGCGACGTAGGAGGCTTAGATTCAAATCCATGCGAAACGAACGGTTTAGCTTCAAATACTTGTGATATACATGATTTAGCTTCAACTGCATGCGAAACAAACGAGTTAGCTTCAAATCCAAGCGAAACACATGATTTAGATTCAAATTCATGCGACGTAGGAGGCTTAGATTCAAATCCATGCGAAACGAACGGTTTAGCTTCAAATACTTGTGATATACATGAATTAGCTTTAACTGCATGCGAAACAAACGAGTTAGCTTCAAATCCAAGCGAAACACATGATTTAGATTCAAATTCATGCGACGTAGGAGGCTTAGATTCAAATCCATGCGAAACGAACGGTTTAGCTTCAAATACTTGTGATATACATGATTTAGCTTCATCTGCATGCGAAACAAACGAGTTAGCTTCAAATCCATGCGAAACACATGATTTAGCTTGAAATCAATGCGAAGTAGAAGCCCTAGTTTCAAATTCATGCGAATCGAATGATTTGGTTTCAAATACTTGCGAATATAAGCGATATAGCTTCAACTGCATGCGAAACAATCGAGTTAGCTTCTAATCCAAACTTCAAATCAATGCGAAGTAGAAGGAATGCGAAACAATCGAGTTAGCTTCAAGTCCAAGCATAACACATGATTTAGATTCGAATCATTGCGCATTAGAAGGCTTAGCTTCAAATCCATGCGATACAAATGGTTTAGCTTCGAATACTTGTGATATACATGATTTAGCTTCAACTGCATGCGAAACAAACGAGTTAGCTTCAAATCCAAGCGAAACACATGATTTAGATTCAAATTCATGCGACGTAGGAGGCTTAGATTCAAATCCATGCGAAACGAACGGTTTAGCTTCAAATACTTGTGATATACATGATTTAGCTTCAACTGCATGCGGAACAAACGCGTTAGCTTCAAATCCAAGCGAAACACATGATTTAGCTTCAAATCAATGCGAAGTAGTAGCCTTAGTTTCAAATTTATGCGAAACGAATGATGTGGCTTCAAATACTTGCGAATATAAGCGATATAGCTTCAACTGCATGCGAAACAAACGAGTTAGCATCAAATCCAAGCGAAACACATGATTTAGCTTCAATTTCATGCAAAGTATAAGTCTTAGCTTCAAATACATGCGAAATAAATGGTTTAGCTTCAAATACATGTTTTATACATGATTTAGCATAAAGTGTATTGCGAAACAATCGAGTTAGCTTCTAATCCAAACTTCAAATGAATTCGAAGTAGAAGGAATGCGAAACAATCGAGTTAGCTTCAAGTCCAAGCATAACACATGATTTAGATTCGAATCATTGCGCATTAGGAGGCTTAGCTTCAAATCCATGCGATACAAATGGTTTAGCTTCGAATACTTGTGATATACATGATTTAGCTTCAACTGCATGCGAAACAAACGAATTAGCTTCAAATCCATGCGAAACACATGGTTTAGCTTCAAATAGTTGTTTATACATAATTTAGCTTCAACTGCATGCGAAACAAACGAATTAGTTTCAAACGCAAGCGAAACACATGATTTAGATTCAAATTCATGCGACGTAGGAGGCTTAGATTCAAATCCATGCGAAACGAACGGTTTAGCTTCAAATACTTGTGATATACATGATTTAGCTTCAACTGCATGCGAAACAAACGAGTTAGCTTCAAATCCAAGCGAAACACATGATTTAGATTCAAATTCATGCGACGTAGGAGGCTTAGATTCAAATCCATGCGAAACGAACGGTTTAGCTTCAAATACTTGTGATATACATGAATTAGCTTTAACTGCATGCGAAACAAACGAGTTAGCTTCAAATCCAAGCGAAACACATGATTTAGATTCAAATTCATGCGACGTAGGAGGCTTAGATTCAAATCCATGCGAAATGAACGGTTTAGCTTCAAATACTTGTGATATACATGATTTAGCTTCAACTGCATGCGGAACAAACGCGTTAGCTTCAAATCCAAGCGAAACACATGATTTAGCTTCAAATCAATGCGAAGTAGTAGCCTTAGTTTCAAATTTATGCGAAACGAATGATGTGGCTTCAAATACTTGCGAATATAAGCGATATAGCTTCAACTGCATGCGAAACAAACGAGTTAGCATCAAATCCAAGCGAAACACATGATTTAGCTTCAATTTCATGCAAAGTATAAGTCTTAGCTTCAAATACATGCGAAATAAATGGTTTAGCTTCAAATACATGTTTTATACATGATTTAGCATAAAGTGTATTGCGAAACAATCGAGTTAGCTTCTAACCCAAACTTCAAATGAATTCGAAGTAGAAGGAATGCGAAACAATCGAGTTAGCTTCAAGTCCAAGCATAACACATGATTTAGATTCGAATCATTGCGCATTAGGAGGCTTAGCTTCAAATCCATGCGATACAAATGGTTTAGCTTCGAATACTTGTGATATACATGATTTAGCTTCAACTGCATGCGAAACAAACGAATTAGCTTCAAATCCATGCGAAACACATGGTTTAGCTTCAAATAGTTGTTTATACATAATTTAGCTTCAACTGCATGCGAAACAAACGAATTAGTTTCAAACGCAAGCGAAACACATGATTTAGATTCAAATTCATGCGACGTAGGAGGCTTAGATTCAAATCCATGCGAAACGAACGGTTTAGCTTCAAATACTTGTGATATACATGATTTAGCTTCAACTGCATGCGAAACAAACGAGTTAGCTTCAAATCCAAGCGAAACACATGATTTAGATTCAAATTCATGCGACGTAGGAGGCTTAGATTCAAATCCATGCGAAACGAACGGTTTAGCTTCAAATACTTGTGATATACATGAATTAGCTTTAACTGCATGCGAAACAAACGAGTTAGCTTCAAATCCAAGCGAAACACATGATTTAGATTCAAATTCATGCGACGTAGGAGGCTTAGATTCAAATCCATGCGAAACGAACGGTTTAGCTTCAAATACTTGTGATATACATGATTTAGCTTCAACTGCATGCGGAACAAACGCGTTAGCTTCAAATCCAAGCGAAACACATGATTTAGCTTCAAATCAATGCGAAGTAGTAGCCTTAGTTTCAAATTTATGCGAAACGAATGATGTGGCTTCAAATACTTGCGAATATAAGCGATATAGCTTCAACTGCATGCGAAACTAACGAGTTAGCTTCAAATCCAAGCGAAACACATGATTTAGCTTCAATTTCATGCAAAGTTTAAGTCTTAGCTTCAAATACATGCGAAATAAATGGTTTAGCTTCAAATACATGTTTTATACATGATTTAGCATAAAGTGCATTGCGAAACAATCGAGTTAGCTTCTAATCCAAACTTCAAATGAATTCGAAGTAGAAGGAATGCGAAACAATCGAGTTAGCTTCAAATCCAAGCAAAACACATGATTAAGCTTCGAATCATTGCGCATTAGAAGGTTTAGCTTCAAATCCATGCGATACAAATGGTTTAGCTTCGAATACTTGTGATATACATGATTTAGCTTCAACTGCATGCGAAACAAACGAGTTAGCTTCAAATCCAAGCGAAACACATGATTTAGATTCAAATTCATGCGACGTAGGATGCTTAGATTCAAATCCATTCGAAACGAACGGTTTAGCTTCAAATACTTGTGATATACATGATTTAGCTTCAACTGCATGCGAATCAAACGAGTTAGCTTCAAATCCAAGCGAAACACATGATTTAGCTTGAAACCAATGCGAAGTAGAAGTCCTAGTTTCAAATTCATGCGAATCGAATGATTTGGTTTCAAATACTTGCGAATATAAGCGATATAGCTTCAACTGCATGCGAAACAAACGAGTTAGCTTCAGATCCAAGCGAAACACATGATTTAACTTCAAATTCTTGCGATTCACATGGTTTAGCTTCAAATCCTTGCTATGCAAATGGTTTAGCTTCAAATACTTGTTTATACATAATTTAGCTTCAACTGCATGCGAAAGAAACGAATTAGCTTCAAATGCAAGCGAAACACATGATTTAGATTCAAATTCATGCGAAGTAGGAGGCTTAGATTCAAATCCATGCGAAACGAATGGTTTAGCTTCAAATACTTGTGATATACATGATTTAGCTTCAACTGCATGCGGAACAAACGCGTTAGCTTAAAATCCAAGCGAAACACATGATTTAGCTTCAAATCAATGCGAAGTAGTAGCCTTAGTTTCAAATTTATGCGAAGCGAATGATGTGGCTTCGAATACTTGCGAATATAAGCGATATAGCTTCAACTGCATGCGAAACTAACGAGTTAGCTTCAAATCCAAGCGAAACACATGATTTAGCTTCAAATTCCTCCGAAGTAGAAGGCTTAGCTTTAAATACATGAGAAACAAATGATTTATCTTCAGATAATTGCGATATATGTGATATAGCTTCAAATCCATGCGAATCACATGATTTAGCTTCAAATTCATGCGAATCACATGGACTAGCTTCATAGCTTCATATTCTTGCGTAACAGATGGATTAGATTCAGATACTTGTGATGTACATGTTTTAGCTTCAACTGCATGCGAAACAAACGTGTTAGCTTCAAATCCAAGCGAAACACATGATTTATCTTGAAATCAATGCGAAGTTGACGGCTTTGCTTCAAATCCATTCGAAGCGAATGGTTTAGCTTCAAATACTTGTGATATACACGATTTATCTTCAAATGCAGGCGAAAAAAAACGAGTTAGCTTCAAATCCATGCGAAACCCATGGTTTAGCTTCAAATAATTGTGATTTACATGATTTGTCTTCAACTGCATGCGAAAGAAACGAATTAGCTTCAAATGCAAGCGAAACGCATAATTCAGCTTCAAATACGTTCGAAATACATGGTTCAGATTAATATTCATGCAAAACAAATGGTTCAGCTTCAAATACTTGTGATATACATGAATTAGCTTCAAATGCAGGCGAAACAAACCAGTAGGCTTCAAAACTGAGCGATACACATGATTTAGATTCAAATTCATTCGAAGTAGGAGGCTTAGATTCAAATCCATGCGAAACGAACGGTTTAGCTTCAAATACTTGTGATATACATGATTTAGCTTTAACTGCATGCGAAACAAACGAGTTAGCTTCAAATCCAAGCGAAACACATGATTTAGATTCAAATTCATGCGACGTAGGAGGCTTAGATTCCAATCGATGCGAAACGAATGGTTTAGCTTCAAATACTTGTGATATACATGATTTAGCTTCAACTGCATGCGAAACAAACAAGTTAGCTTCAAATCCAATCGAAACACATGATTTAGATTCAAATTCATGCGACGTAGGAGGCTTAGATTCAAATCCATGCGAAACGAACGGTTTAGCTTCAAATACTTGTGATATACATGATTTAGCTTCAACTGCATGCGAAACAAACGAGTTAGCTTCAAATCCAAGCGAAACACATGATTTAGCTTGAAATCAATGCGAAGTAGAAGCCCTTGTTTCAAATTCATGCGAATCGAATGATTTGGTTTCAAATACTTGCGAATATAAGCGATATAGCTTCAACTGCGTGCGAAACAAACGAGTTAGCTTCAAATCCAAGCGAAACACATGATTTAGCTTCAAATTCTTGCGAATCACATGGTTTAGCTTCAAATCCTTGCGATGCAAATGGTTTAGCTTCGAATACTTGTGATATACATGATTTAGCTTCAACTGCATGCGAAATAAACGAGTTTGCTTCAAATCCAAGCGAAACACATGATTTAGCTTCAATTTCATGCAAGTATAAGTCTTAGCTTCAAATACGTGCGAAATAATTGTTTAGCTTCAAATACATGTTTTATACATGATTTAGCATAAACTGCATTGCGAAACAATCGAGTTAGCTTCTAATCCAAACTTCAAATCAATGCGAAGTAGAAGGAATGCGAAGCAATCGCGTTAGCTTCAAATCCAAGCAAAACACATTATTTAGCTTCGAATCATTGCGCATTAGAAGGCTTAGTTTCAAATCCATGCGAAACGGATGGTTTAGCTTCACATACTTGTGATATACATGATTTAGCTTCAACTGCGTGCGAAACCATCGTGCTGGCTTCAAATTCATGCGAAACACATGATTTAGCTTCAAATCAATGCGAAGTAAATGGCTTACCTTCAAATCCACCCGAAACAAATGGTTTGGCTTCAAGTACTTGCGATATACATGATTTAGCTTCAAATGCATGCGAAACAAACGAGTTAGCTTCAAATCCAAGCGAAACGCATGATTTATCTTCAAATCAATGCGAAGGTGAAAGTTTTGCTCCAAACCCATGCGAAGCGAATGTTTTAGATTCAAATACTTGTGATATACATGATTTAACTTCAAATGCAGGCGAAACAAACGAGTTAGCTTCGAATCCATGCCATACACACGATTTAGATTTAAATCAATGCGAAGTAGAAGGCTTATCTTCAAATCCATTCGAAACAAATGGTTTAGCTTCAAACACTTGCGATATAAATGAAACAGCTTCAAATGAAGACGAAACAAACGAGTTAGTTTCAAATCCATGCGAAACATATGATTTAGCATCAAATCAATGCGAAGTAGAAGGCTTAGCTTCAAATCAATCCGAAACATATGGTTTAGCTTCAAATACTCGTGATATACATGATTTAGCTTCAACTGCATGCGAATCAAACGAGTTAGCTTCAAATCCATGCGATTCACATGATTTAGCTTCGAATCAATGCGAAGTAGAAGGCTTAGCTTCAAACACATGAGAAACAAATCATATATCTACAGATAATTGCGATATAAGTGATACAGCTTCAAATCCATGCGAAACACATGATTTAGCTTCAAATCCAAGCGAAACGCATGATTTATCTTCAAATCAATGCGAAGATGAAAGTTTTGCTTCAAACCCATGCGAAGCGAATGTTTTAGCTTCAAATACTTGTGATATACATGATTTAACTTCAAATGCAGGCGAAACAAACGAGTTAGCTTCGAATCCATGCCATACACACGATTTAGATTTAAATCAATGCGAAGTAGAAGGCTTATCTTCAAATCCATTCGAAACAAATGGTTTAGCTTCAAACACTTGCGATATAAATGAAACAGCTTCAAATGAAGACGAAACAAACGAGTTAGTTTCAAATCCATGCGAAACATATGATTTAGCATCAAATCAATGCGAAGTAGAAGGCTTAGCTTCAAATCAATCCGAAACATATGGTTTAGCTTCAAATACTCGTGATATACATGATTTAGCTTCAACTGCATGCGAATCAAACGAGTTAGCTTCAAATCCATGCGATTCACATGATTTAGCTTCGAATCAATGCGAAGTAGAAGGCTTAGGTTCAAATACACGCGAATCAAATGGATTAGCTTCAAATACTTGTGATATACATGATTTATCTTCAAATACAGGCGAAGAAAACGAGTTAGCTTCAAATCCATGAGAAACATATGATTTAGCTTCAAATCAATGCGAATTGGAAGGCTTAGGTTCAAATACACGCGAATCAAATGGTTTAGCTTCAAATACTTGTGATATACATGATTTAGCTTCAAATGCAGGCGAAACAAACGAGTTAGCTTCTTATCCAAGCGAAACACATGATTTAGCTTCAAATCAATGCGAAGTAGTAGGCTTAGCTTCAAATCCATGCGAATCAAATGGTTTAGCTTCACATACTTGTGATATACATGATTTAGCTTCAACTGCGTGCGAAACCATCGTGCTGGCTTCAAATTCATGCGAAACACATGATTTAGCTTCAAATCAATGCGAAGTAAATGGCTTACCTTCAAATCCATCCGAAACAAATGGTTTGGCTTCAAGTACTTGCGATATACATGATTTAGCTTCAAATGCATGCGAAACAAACGAGTTAGCTACAAATCTAAGCGAAATACATGAGTTAGCTTCAATCAATGCGAAGTAGAGGGCTTAGCTTCAAATACATGCGAATCAAACGGTTTAGCTTCAAATACTTGTGATATACATGATTTATCTTCAAATGCAGGCGAAACAAAAGAGTTAGCTTCAAATCCATGCGAAACATATGATTTAGCTTCAAATCAGTGCGAAATAGACGGCTTAGCTTCAAATACATGAGAAGCAAATGATTTATCTTCAGATAATTGCGATATAAGTGATATAGATTCAAATGCCGTCGAATCAATCGAGTTAGCTTCAAATTAATGCGAAGTAGGAGGCTTATCTTCAAATCTATGCGAAACAAATGGTTTAGCTTCAAATTCTTGTGATATACATGATTTAGCTTCAACTGCATGCGAAACAAACGAGTTAGCTTCAAAACCAAGCGAAACACATGATTTAGCTTCAAATCAATGCGAAGTAGAAGGCTTAGCTTCAAATCCATGCGAATCAAACGATTTAGCTTCAAATACTTGTGATATACATGATTTATCTTCAAATGCAGGCGAAACAAAAGAGTTAGCTTCAAATCCATGCGAAACATTTGATTTAGCTTCAAATCAGTGCGAAATAGACGGCTTAGCTTCAAATACATGACAAGCAAATGATTTATCTTCAGATAATTGCGATATAAGTGATATAGTTTCAAATGCAGTCGAATCAATCGAGCTAGCTGCAAATCAATGCGAAGTAGAAGGCTTAGCTTCAAATCCATGCGAAGTAGAAGGCTTAGCTTCAAATCCATGCGAATCAAACGGTTTAGCTTCAAATACTTGTGATGTACATGATTTATCTTCAAATGCAGGCGAAACAAAAGAGTTAGCTTCAAAACCAAGCGAAACACATGATTTAGCTGCGAATCAATGCGAAGTAGAAGGCTTATCTTTAAATCCATGCGAATCAATCGGTTTAGATTCAAATACTTGTGATATACATGATTCACCTTCAACTGCATGCGTTACAGATGAGTTAGCTTCAAAACCAAGCGAAACACATGATTTAGATTCAAATCAATGCCAAGTAGAAGTTCGCATTGATTTCAAGCTAAATCATGTGTTTCGCATGGATTTGAAGCTAAGCCTTCTACTTCGCAATGATTTGAAGCTAAATCATGTGTTTCGCTTGGATTTGAAGCTAACTTGTTTGATGTTTCATACATGTGACGCCAAATCGTGTATAAAAAAAGTATTTGAAGCTAAATCATGCGTTTCGCATGGATTTGAAGCTAAGCATTCTACTTCGCTTGATTTTGAATCTAAATCACGTGTTTCGCTTGGATTTGAAGCTAAGCCTTCTACTTCGCTTGATTTTGAAGCTAAATCATGTGTTTCGCTTGGATTTGAATCTAACTCGTTTGTTTTGTATGCAGTTGAAGCTAAATCATGTTTATCACAAGTATCTGAATCTAAACCATCTGCTTCCCATGAATATTAAGCTAAACCATGTGTTTCGCATGAATTTGAAGCTAAGTCATTTGTTTCGCATGGATTTGAAGCTATATCACTTGTATTCGAAAGTATTTGAAGCTAAACCATTCGCTTCGCATGGATTTGAAGATAAGCCTTCAACTTCGCATTGATTTGTAGCTAAATCGTGTGTTTCGCTTGGATTTGAAATCTGCTCGTTTGTTTCTCAGGCAGTTGAAGCTTAATCACGTATATCACAATTATTTGAAGCTAAACCATTCGTTTCGCATGGATTTGAAGCTAAGGCTTCTACTTCGCATTGACTTGAAGCTAAATCATGTGTTTCGCATGAATTTGAATATAACTCGTTTGTTTTGCTTGAATTCGAAGCTATATCAGTTATATTCGCAAGTATTTGAAGTTCAATCATTCGTTTCGCATGGATTTGAAGCTAAGGCTTCTAGTTCGCATTGATTTGAAGCTAAATCATATGTTTCGCATGGATTTGAAACTAACACGTTTGTTTCTGATGCAGTTGAATCTAAATAATGTATATCACATGTATTTGAAGCTTCTTCTTCGCATTGATTTTAAGCTAAATCGTGTGTTTCGCATGTATTCGAAGCTAACTCGTTTGTTTCGCCAGCATTTGAAGCTAAATCATGTATATCGCTAATATTTGAAGCTAATCCATTTGTTTGCATGGATTCGAAGATAAACCTTCTACTTCGTATTGATTTTAAGTTAAATCATGTGTTTCACATGGATTTAAAGATAACTCGTTTGTTTCGCATGCAGTTGATTCTAATTCATGTATATCACAAGTATTTGAAGCTAAACTATTTGTTTCGCATGGATTCGAAAATCGGCCTTCTATTTCGCATGGATTTGAAGTTAAATCATGTATTTCGCTTCGATTTGAAGCTAAATCATGTGTTTCGTATGGACTTAATGCTGACACGTTTGTTTCGCATGCAGTTGAACCTAAATCGTGTATATCACAAGTATTTGAAGCTAAACCATTTGTTTCGCATGGATTCGAAGGTAACCCTTCTACCTCGTATTGATTTTAAGCTAAATCATGGGTTTCTCATGGATTTAAAGCTAACTCGTTTGTTTCGCATGGATTTAAAGCTAACTCGTTTGTCTCGACTGCATTTGAAGCTAAATCATGTTTATCACAGATATTTGAAGCTAAACCATTTGTTTTGCATGGATTTGAAGTTAAGCCTTCGACTTCGCATTGATTTGTAGCTAAATCATGTGTTCCGCCTGGATTTCAAGATAACTCGATTGTTTCGCATTCAGTTGAAGCTCAATCATGTATATCTCAAGTATTTGAAGCTAAACCATTTGTTTCGCATTGGTTTTGAAGCTAAGCCTTCTATTTCGCATTGATTTGAAGCTAAATCATGAGTTTCGCATGGATTTGAAGCTAACTCGTTTGTTTAGCATGGATTTAAAGCTAACACGTTTGTTTCGCATGCAGTTGAAGCTAAATCATGTATATCACAAGTATTTGAAGGTAAACCATTTGTTTCGCCTGGATTTGAAGCTAAGACTTCTACTTCGCATGAAATTGAAGCTAAATCATGTGTATCGCATGGATTTGAAGCTAACTCGTTTGTTTCGCATGCAGTTGAAGCTAAATCATGTATATAACAAGTATTTGAAGCTAATTCATTTTTTAGCATGGATTTGATGCTAATGCTTCTACTTCGCATTGATTTGAAGCTAAATCATGTGTTTCGCTTGGATTTGAAGCTAACTTGATTGTTTCGCATGCAGTTGGAGCTAAATCATGTATATCACAAGTATTTGAAGATAATCCATTTGATTTGCAAGGATTCGAAAATCAGCCTTCTATTTCGTATTGATTTGAAGCTAAATCATGAGTTTCGCATGGATTTGAAGCTAACTCGTTTGTTTCGCATGGATTTGAAGCTAACTCGTTTGTTTCGCATGCAGTTGAAGCAAAATCATGTATATCACAAGTATTTGAAGCCAAACCATTTGATTCGCATGGATTTGAAGCTAAGCCTTCTACTTCGCATTCATTTGATGCTAAATCACGTGTTTCGCATTGATTTGAAGATAACTCGTTTGTTTCGCCTGCATTTGAACCAATATCACTTATATTCGCCAGTATTTGAAGATAAATCATTCGTTTCGCATGGATTTGAAGCTAAGCCTCCTACTTCGTATTGATTTGAAGCTAAATCATGTATTCGCTTGGATTAGAAGCCAACTCGTTTGTTTCGCCTGCATTTGATTCTAAATCATGTATTTTACAAGTATTTGACCCTAAACCATTTGTTTCTCATGTATTTGAATTTAAGCCTTCTACTTCGCATTGATTTGAAGCTAAATCATGTGTTTCGCATGGGTTTGAAGATAACTCCTTTGTTTCGCATGCATTTGAAGCTAAATCATGTATATCACAAGTATTTGAAGCAAAACCATTTGTTTTGCATTGATTTAAAGCTAAGCCTTCTACTTCGCATTGATTTGAAGCTAAATCTTGTGTTTCGCATGTATTCGAAGCTAACTCGTCTGATTCGCCTGCATTTGAAGCTATATCACTTATATTCGCAAGTATTTGACGGTCAATCATTCGTTTCGCGTGAATTTGAAGCTAAGCCTTCTACTTCGCATTGATTTGAATGTAAATCATGTGATTCACTTGGATTTGATGCTAACCCTTCTACTTCGCATTGATTTGAAGCTAAATCATGTGTTTCGCATGGATTTGAAGCTAACTCGTTTCTTTCGCATGCAGTTGAAGCTAAATCATGTATATCACAAGTATTGTAAGTCAAACCATTTGATTCTCATGAATTTGAAGCTAAATGATGTGGTTCACATGGATTGAATCTCACTCGTTTGTTTCGCATGCATTTGAAGATATATCACTCATATCGCAAGTATTTGATGCTAATTCATTTGTTTCGCATGGATTTGAAGCTAAGTCTCCAACTTCGAATTGATTTGAAGCTAAATCATGTGTTTTACATGGATTTAAAGCAAACTCGTTTGTTTCGCATGCATTTGAAGCTGTATCACTTATATTCGCAAGTATTTAAAGGTCAATCATTCGTTTCGCATGGATTTGAAGCTAATGCTTCTACTTCGCATTGATTTGAAGCTGGGTCATGTGATTGGCTTGGATTTGAATTTCACTCGTTTGTTTCGCCTGCATTTGAAGCTATATCACTTATATCGCAAGTATATGAATCTAAATAATCTGTGTCGCATGGATTTGATGCTAATGCTTCTACTTCGCATTGATTTGAAGCTGAATCATGTGTTTCGCATGGATTTGAAGGTAACTCGTTTGTTTAGCATGCAGTTGAAGCTATCTCATGTATATCACAAGTATTTGAAGCTAATTCATTTTTAGCATGGATTTGAAGCTAAGCCTTCTACTTCGCATTGATTATAAGCTAAATCATATGTTTCGCATCGATTTGAAGCTAACTGGTTTTTTTCGCCTGCATTTGAAGCTATATCACTTATATTCGCAGGTATTTGTTTTGCATGGATTAGAAGCTAACTCGTTGGTTTGCCTTCATTTGAAGCTATATCACATATATTGCAAGTATATGAATCTAAATAATTTCGGTCGCATGGATTTGATGCTAATCCTTCTACTTCGCATTGATTTGAAGCTAAATGATGTGTTTCGTATGGATTTGAAGATAACTCGTTTGTTTCGCATGCAGTTGAAGCTAAATCATGTATATAACAAGTATTTGAAGCTAATTCATTTTTTAGCATGGATTTGGTGCTAATGCTTCTACTTCGCATTGATTTGAAGCTAAATCATGTGTTTCGCTTGGATTTGAAGCTAACTTGTTTGTTTCGCATGCAGTTGGAGCTAAATCATGTATATCACAAGTATTTGAAGATAATCCATTTGTTTTGCAAGGATTCGAAAATCAGCCTTCTATTTCGCATTGATTTGAAGCTAAATCATGAGTTTCGCATGTATTTGAAGCTAACTCGTTTGTTTCACATGGATTTGAAGCTAACTCATTTGTTTCGCATGCAGTTCAAGCAAATTCATTTATCACAAGTATTTGAAGCTAAACCATTTGTTTCGCATGGATTCGAAAATCAGCCTTCTATTTCGCATGGATTTGGAGCTAAATCATGCGCTTCGAATGGAATTGAAGCTATCTCGTTTGTTTCGCATGGATTTGAAGCTAACTCGTCTGTTTCGCCTGCATTTGAAGCTAAATCATGTATATCGCAATTAATTGAAGCTAAACCATTTGTCTCGCATTGGTTTTGAAGCTAAGCCTTCTATTTCGCATTGATTTGAAGCTAAATCATGAGTTTCGTATGGATTTGAAGGTAACTCGTTTGTTTCGCATGCAATGAAGCAAAATCATGTATATCACAAGTTTTTGACGCTAACCACTCGTTTCGCATGGATTTGAAGCTAAGCCTTCTACATCGCATTGATTTGAAGCTAAATCATGTGTTTTGCATGTATTTGAAGCTAACTCGTTTGTTTCGCATGCAGTTGAAGCTCAATCATGTATCTCACAAGTATTTGAATCTAAACCATTTGTTTCGCATGGATTTGAAGCTAAGCCATCTCCTTCGCATTGATTTGAAGCTAAATCATGTCTTACGCTTGGATTTGAAGCTCTCTCCTTTGTTTCTCCTGCATTTGAAGCTATATCACTTATATCGCAAGTATTTGAAGCTAAATCATTTGTGTCGCATGGATTTGAAGCTAAGCCTTCTACTTCGCATTGATTTGAAGCTAAATCATTTGTTTTTCATGGATTTGAAGCTAACTCGTTTCTATCGCATGGATTTAAAGCTAACTCCTTTGTCTCGCCTGCATTTGAAGCTAAATCATGTATATCACAAATATTTGAAGCTAAACCATTTGTTTCCCATGGATTTGAAGTTAAGCCTTCGACTTCGCATTCATTTGTAGCTAAATCATATGTTCCGCCTGGATTTCAAGATAACTCGCTTGTTTCGCATGCAGTTGAAGCTGAATCATATATAAAACAAGTAATTGAAGCTAAACCCTTTGCTTCGCCTGGATTTGAACCTAATTCTTCTACTACGCATTGATCTGAAGTTAAATTATGTGTTACGCTGGGATTTGAAGCTCATTCGTTTGTTTCGCCTGCATTTGAAGCTATATCACTTATATCGAAAGTATTTGTAGCTAAACCATTTGTTTCTAATGTATTTCAAGCTAAGCCTTCCACTTCGAACTGCTTTGAAACTAAGTAATGTGTTTCGCTTGGATTTCTTGCTAAAGCGTTTGTTTCGAGTGCAGTTGAAGCAACATCATGTATATCACAATTATTTGAGGGCTAAGCCATTTGTATCTCATGTTTTCGAAGCTAAGCCGTCTACTTCGCATTGATTTGAAGCTAAGTCATGTGTTTCTCATGGATTTGAAGCTAACACGTTTCTATCGCATGGATTTAAAGCTAACTCGTTTGTTTCGCCTGCATTTGAAGCTAAATCATGTATATCACAAATATTTGAAGCTAAACCATTTGTTTCGCATGGATTCGAAAGTAAGCCTTCTACTTCGCATTGAATTGGAGCTAAATCATGTGTTTCTCATGGATTTGAAGCTAACTCATTTGTTTCGCATGGATTTGAAGCTAACTCGTTTGTTTCGCATGCAATTGAAGCTAAATCATGTATATCACAAGTATTTGAAGCTAAACCTTTGTTTCGTATGGATTCGAAGGTAACCCCTCTACCTCGTAGTGATTTTAAGCTAAATCATGGGTTTCTGATGGATTTAAAGCTAACTCGTTTGTTTCGCATGCAGATGAAGCTAAATTATGTATACCACAACTATTTGAAGCTAAACCATTTGATTCCCATGGATTTGGAGCTAAGCCTACTACTTCGCATTGATTTGAAGCCTAATCATGTGTTTCGCTTGGATTTGAAGCTAACTCGTTTGTATCGCATGCAGTTGAAGCTCAATCATGTATCTCACAAGTATTTGAAGCTAAACCATTTGTTTCGCATGGATTTGATTTTAAGCCTTCTACTTCGCATTGATTTGGAGCTAACTCGTGAGTTTCGCAAGGATTTAAAGCTCACACGTTTGTTTCGCATGCAGTTGAAGCAAAATCATGTACATCACAAGTACTTGAAGCTAACCCATTTGTTTCTCATTGGTTTTGAAGCTAAGCCTTCTACTTCGCATTGATTTGAAGCTAAATCATGTGTTGCGCTTGGATATGAAGCTCACGCGTTTGTTTTTCCAGCATTTGAAGCTATATTACTTATATCGCAAGTATTTGAATCTAAACCATTTGTTTCGCATGGATTCGAAGATCAGTCTTCTACTTCGCATTGTTTTGAAGCTAAATCATGTGTTTCTCATGGATTTGAAGCTAACTCGTTTGTTTCGCATGCCTTTGAAGCTAAATCATGTATATCACAAATATTTTAAGCAAAACCATTTGATTCGCACGGATTTGAATCTAAGCCTTCTACTTCGTACTGATTTGAAGCTAAATCATGTGTTTCGCATGAATTTGAAACTAAGCCTTCTACTTCGCAATGATTTGAAACAAAATCATGTGTTTCGCTTGGATTTGAAACTAACTCGTTTGTTTCTATGCAGTTGAAGCTAAATCATGTATAACACTAGTATTTTGAAGCTAAAGCATTTGATTCGCATGGATTCAAAGCTAAGCCTTCTACTTCGCATTGATTTGAAGCTAAATCATGTGTTTCTCTTGGATTTGAAGCTAACTCGTTTGTTTCTCGTGCAGTTGAAGCTAAATCATATATATCACAAGTATTTGAAGCTAAACTATTTGTTTCGCAAGGATTTGAAGCTAAACCATGTGATTCGCAAGAATTTGAAGCTAAATCATGTGTTCCGCTTGGATTTGAAGCTAACTCGATTGTTTCGCATGCAGTTGAAGCTGAATCATGTTTATCACAAGTATCTGAAGCTAAACCATTCGATTCGCATGGATTTGAAGCTAAGCCTTCTACTTCGCATGAATTTGAATCTAAATCATGTGTTTTGCTTGTATTTGAAGCTAACTCGTTTTTTTCGCATGCAGTTGAAGCTAAATCATGTATATCACAAGTATTTGAAGCTAAACCATTTGATCCGCATGGATTTGGAGCTAAGCCTTCCACTTCGCATTGCTTTGAAGCTAAAGCATGTGTTTCGCATGGATTTGAAACTAACTCGATTGTTTCGCATGCAGTTGAAGTTGAATCATGTTTATCACAAGTATCTGAATTTAAACAATCTGTTTCGCATGAATATTAAGCTAAACCATGTGTTTCGCATGAATTTGAAGATAAATCAAGTGATTCGCATGGATGTGTAGCTAACTCGTTTGTTTCGCCTGCATTTGTAGCTATAACACTTCTATTCGCAAGTATTTGAAACTTAATCATTCCCTTCGCATGTATTCGAAGCTAAGCCTTCAACTTCGCATTGATTTGAAGCTAAATCATGTGCTTCGCTTGGATTTCAAGATAACTCGTTTGTTTCGCATGCAGTTGAAGCTAAATCATGTATATCACAAGTATTTGAAGCTAAACCATCCTATTCGCATGTATTTGGAGCTAAGCCTACCACTTCGCATTGATTTGAAACTAAATCATGTATTTCGGATGGATTTGAATCTAACTCGATTGTTTCGCGTGCATTTGAAGCTATATAACATATATCGCAATTATCTGAAGATAAATCATTCGTTTCGTATGAATTTGAAACTAAGCCTTCTACTTCGCATTGATTTGAAACTAAATCATGTGTTTCGCTTGGATTTGAAACTAACTCGTTTGTTTCGATGCAGTTGAAGCTAAATCATGTATAACACAAGTATTTGAAGCTAAAGCATTTGATTCGCATGGAATTAAAGCTAAGCTTTCTACTTCGCATTTATTTGAAGCTAAATCATGTGTTTCTCTTGGATTTGAAGCTAACGCGTTTGTTTCGCGTGCAGTTGAAGCTAAATCATCTATATCACAAGTATTTGAAGCTAAACCATTTGTTGCGCAAGGATTTGAAGCTAAATCATGTGATTCGCAAGAATTTGAAGCTAAATCATGTGATTCGCAAGAATTTGAAGCTAAATCATGTCTTCCGCTTGGATTTGAAGCTAACTCGATTGTTTCGCATGCAGTTGAAGCTAAATCATGTATATCACATGTATTTGAAGCTAAACCATTTGATTAACATGGATTTGAACCTAAGCCTTCTACTTCGTATTGATTTGAAGCTATATCAAGTGTTTCGTTTGGATGTGAAGCAAACTCGTTTGTTTCGCTTGGATTTGAAGCTAAGCCTCCTACTTAGCATTGATTTGAAGAAAATCATGTATTTCGCTTGGATTTGAAGCTAAATCGCTTGTTTCGCATGCAGTTGAAGCTGAATCATATATAAAACAAGTATTTGAAGCTAAACGCTTTGCTTCGCATGGATTTGAAGCTAATTCTTCTACTACGCATTGATTTGAAGTTAAATTACGTGTTACGCTGGGATTTGAAGCTCACTCGTTTGTTTCGCCTGCTTTTGTAGCTATATCACTTATATCGAAAGTATTTGCAGCTAAACCATTTGTTTCTAATGTATTTCAAGCTAAGCCTTCCACTTCGAATGGATTTGAAACTAAGTAATGTGTTTCGCTTGGATTTGAAGCTAAAGCGTTTGTTTCGAATGCAGTTCAAGCTACATAATGTATATCACAAGTATTTGAAGCTAAACAATTCGTTTCGCATGGATATGAAGCTAAGTCTTCTACTTCGCATTGATTTGAAGCTAAATCATGTCTTACGCTTGGATTTGAAGCTCTCTCCTTTGTTTCTCCTGCATTTGAAGCTATATCACTTATATCGCAAGTATGTGAAGCTAAATCATTTGTGTCGCATGGATTTGAAGCTAAGCCTTCTACTTCGCATTGATTTGAAGCTAAATCATTCGTTTTTCATGGATTTGAAGCTAACTCGTTTGTTTCACATGGATTTGAAGCTAACTCGTTTGTTTCGCATGCAGTTGAAGCAAAATCATGTATATCACAAGTATTAGAAGCTAAACCATTTGATTCCCATGGATTTGAAGCTAAGTCTTCTACTTCGCATTGATTTGAAGCTAAATCATGTCTTACGCTTGGATTTGAAGCTCTCTCCCTTGTTTCTCCTGCATTTGAAGCTATATCACTTATATCGCAAGTATTTGAAGCTAAACCATTTGTTTCGCATTGGTTTTGAAGCTAAGCCTTCTATTTCGCATTGATTTGAAGCTAAATCATGAGTTTCGCATGGATTTGAAGCTAACTCGTTTGTTTCGCATGGATTTGAAGCTAACTCGTTTGTTTCGCATGCAGTTGAAGCAAAATCATGTATATCACAAGTATTTGAAGCTAATCCATTTGATTCCCATGGATTTGGAGCTAAGCCTTCTACTTCGCATTGATTTGGAGCTAAATCATGTGTTTCACATGGATTTAAACATAACACGATTGTTTCGCATACAGTTGAAGCTAAATCATGTATATCACAAGTATTTGAAGCTAAACCATTTGTTTTACATGTATTCGAAAATCAGAGTTCTATTTCGCATTGATTTGAAGCCAAAGCATGTGTTTCTCATGGATTTGAAGCTAACTCGTTTATATCGCATGGATTTAAAGCTCACTCGTTTGTTTCGCATGCTGAAGAAGCTAAATCTAGTATATCACAATTATTTGTAGCTAAACCATTTGTTTCGTATGGATTCGAAGGTAACCCTTCTACCTCGTACTGATTTTAAGCTAAATCATGGGTTTCTGATGGATTTAAGGCTAACTCGTTTGTTTCGCATGCAGATGAAGCTAAATTATGTATACCACAACTATTTGAAGCTAAACCATTTGATTCCCATGGATTTGGAGCTGAGCCTACTACTTCGCATTGATTTGAAGCTAAATCATGTGTTCCGCCTGGATTTCAAGATAACTCGATTGTTTCGCATGCAGTTGAAGCAAAATCATGTATATCACAAGTATTAGAAGCTAAACCATTTGATTCCCATGGATTTGAAGCTAAGTCTTCTACTTCGCATTGATTTGAAGCTAAATCATGTCTTACGCTTGGATTTGAAGCTCTCTCCCTTGTTTCTCCTGCATTTGAAGCTATATCACTTATATCGCAAGTATTTGAAGCTAAACCATTTGTTTCGCATTGGTTTTGAAGCTAAGCCTTCTATTTCGCATTGATTTGAAGCTAAATCATGAGTTTCGCATGGATTTGAAGCTAACTCGTTTGTTTCGCATGGATTTGAAGCTAACTCGTTTGTTTCGCATGCAGTTGAAGCAAAATCATGTATATCACAAGTATTTGAAGCTAATCCATTTGATTCCCATGGATTTGGAGCTAAGCCTTCTACTTCGCATTGATTTGGAGCTAAATCATGTGTTTCACATGGATTTAAACATAACACGATTGTTTCGCATACAGTTGAAGCTAAATCATGTATATCACAAGTATTTGAAGCTAAACCATTTGTTTTACATGTATTCGAAAATCAGAGTTCTATTTCGCATTGATTTGAAGCCAAAGCATGTGTTTCTCATGGATTTGAAGCTAACTCGTTTATATCGCATGGATTTAAAGCTCACTCGTTTGTTTCGCATGCTGAAGAAGCTAAATCTAGTATATCACAATTATTTGTAGCTAAACCATTTGTTTCGAAGGTAACCCTTCTACCTCGTACTGATTTTAAGCTAAATCATGGGTTTCTGATGGATTTAAGGCTAACTCGTTTGTTTCGCATGCAGATGAAGCTAAATTATGTATACCACAACTATTTGAAGCTAAACCATTTGATTCCCATGGATTTGGAGCTGAGCCTACTACTTCGCATTGATTTGAAGCTAAATCATGTGTTCCGCCTGGATTTCAAGATAACTCGATTGTTTCGCATGCAGTTGAAGCAAAATCATGTATATCACAAGTATTTGATGCTAAATCATCTGTTTCGCATGGTTTCGAAGATATGCCTTCTAGGTCGCATTGATTCGAAGCTAAATCATGTGTTTCGCATTGATTTGAATCTGAATCATGTGATTCACTTGGATTTGATGCTAACCATTCTACTTCGCATTGATTTGAAGCTAAATCATGTGTTTCGCTTGGATTTGAAGGTAACACGTTTGTTTCACGTGCAGTTGAAGCTCAATCATGTATATCACAAGTATTTGAAGCTGAACAATTTGTTTCGCATGAATATTAAGTTAAACCATGTGCTTCGCATGAATATGAATCTAATCGATGTGTTTCGCATGAATTTAAAACTAAATCATTTATATCAAAAGTATTTGAAGCTAAACCATTTGTTTCGCATGGTTTCGAAGATAAGCCTTCTACTTCGCATGAATTTGAAGCTAAATCATGTGATTCGCATGGATTTGAAGGTAACTCTTTTGTTTCGCATGTAGTTGAAGCTAAATCATGTATATGACAAGTATTTGAAGCTAAACCATTTGATTCGCATTGATTTGAAGCTAAGTCTTCTACTTTGCATGAATTTGAAGCCAAACCATGTGTTTCGCTTGAATTTGAAGCTAACTCGCTTGTTTCGCATGCAGTTGAAGCTATATAATGAGTATTACAAGTATTTGAAGTTATATCATTTGTTTTGCATGGATTTGAAACAAAGCCTTCTACTTCGTATTGATTTGAACCTAAATCATGTTTTTCGCTTGGATTTGAAACTAAGCCTTCTACTTCGCATTGATTTGAAGCTAAATCATGTGCTTCGCATGAATTTGAATCTAATTCGTTTGTTTTGCTTGAATTCGAAGCTATATCTCTTATATTCGCAAGTATTTGAAGTTCAATCATTCGTTTCGCATGGATTTGAAGCTAAGGCGTCTAGTTCGCATTGATTTGAAGCTAAATCATGTGTTTCGCTTGGATTTGAAGCTAATTCGTTTGTTTCGGATGCAGTTGAAGCTAAATCATGTATATCACAAGTATTTGTAGCAAAACCATTTGTTTCGCATGGTTTTGAAGCTAAGCTTTCTACTTCCCATTGGTTTGTAGCTAAGTCATGTGTTTTGCTTGGATTTGGAGCTAACTCGTTTGTTTCGCATGCAGTTGAAGCTAAATCATGTATATCAGAGGTATTTGAAGCTAAATAATTTGTGTCGCATGGATTTGATGCTAAGCGTCCTACTTCGCATTGATTTGAAGCTAAATCATGTGTTTCTCTTGTATTTGAAGCTAACGCGTTTGTTTCTCATGCAGTTGAAGCTAAACCATGTATAAGACACGTATTTGAAGCTACACCATTTGTTTCGCATTGATAATAAGGAAAGCCTTTTACTTCGCATTGATTTGAATCTAATTCATGTGATTCGCATGGATTTGAAGCTAAGTCGTTTGTTTCGCCTGCATTTGAAGCTTAATCATGTATATCACAAGTATTTGAAGCTAAACCATTTGTTTCGCATGCATTTGAAGATAAACCTTCTACTTCGCATTGATTTGAAGCTAACTCGCGCATTTCGCCTGCATTTGAAGCTTATATTGCAATTATCTGAAGGTAAATCATATGTTTCTCATGTACTTCAAGCTATGCCTTCTGCTTCGCATTTATTTGAAGCTAAATCATGTATATCACAAGTATTTGAAGCTAAACCATTTGATTTGCATGGATTTGAATCAAAGCCTTCTACTTCGCATTGATTTGAGGCTAAATCATATGATTCACTTGGATTTGATGCTAACCCTTCTACTTCGCATTGATGTGAAGCTAAATCATGAGTTTCGCTTGGATTTGTAGTTAACACGTTTGTTTCACATACAGTTGAAGCTCAATCATGTATGTCACAAGTATTTGAAGCTGAACAATTTGTTTCGCATGAATATTAAGTTAAACCATGTGTTTCGCATGAGTATTAAGCTAAACCATGTGTCTGGAATGAATTTGAAGCTAAATCATGTGTTTCGCATAGATTTGAAGCTAACTCGTTTGTTTCGAATGCAGTTGAAGCTAAATCATGTATATCACAAGTATTTCAAGCTAAACCATTTGTTTCGCATAGATTTGAAGCTAAGCCTTCTAGTTCGCATTGATTTCAAGCTAAATCATGTGTTTCGCATGGATTTGAAGCTAAGCCTTCTACTTCGCAATGATTTGAAGCTAAATCATGTGTTTCGCTTGGATTTGAAGCTAACTTGTTTGATGTTTCATACATGTGACGTCAAATCGTGTATAAAAAAAGTATTTGAAGCTAAATCATGCGTTTCGCATGGATTTGAAGCTAAGCCTTCTACTTCTCATTGATTTGAAGCTAAATCATGTGTTTCGCATGGGTTTGAAGATAACTCCTTTGTTTCGCATGCATTTGAAGCTAAATCATGTATATCACAAGTATTTGAAGCAAAACCATTTGTTTTGCATTGATTTAAAGCTAAGCCTTCTACTTCGCATTGATTTGAAGCTAAATCTTGTGTTTCGCATGTATTCGAAGCTAACTCGTCTGATTCGCCTGCATTTGAAGCTATATCACTTATATTCGCAAGTATTTGACGGTCAATCATTCGTTTCGCGTGAATTTGAAGCTAAGCCTTCTACTTCGCATTGATTTGAATGTAAATCATGTGATTCACTTGGATTTGATGCTAACCCTTCTACTTCGCATTGATTTGAAGCTAAATCATGTGTTTTACATGGATTTGAAGCAAACTCGTTTGTTTCGCATGCATTTGAAGCTGTATCACTTATATTCGCAAGTATTTAAAGGTCAATCATTCGTTTCGCATGGATTTGAAGCTAATGCTTCTACTTCGCATTGATTTGAAGCTGGGTCATGTGATTCGCTTGGATTTGAATTTCACTCGTTTGTTTCGCCTGCATTTGAAGCTATATCACTTATATCGCAAGTATATGAATCTAAATAATCTGTGTCGCATGGATTTGATGCTAATGCTTCTACTTCGCATTGATTTGAAGCTGAATCATGTGTTTCGCATGGATTTGAAGGTAACACGTTTGTTTAGCATGCAGTTGAATATATCTCATGTATATCACAAGTATTTGAAGCTAATTCATTTTTAGTATAGATTTGAAGCTAAGCCTTCTACTTCGCATTGATTAGAAGCTAAATCATATGTTTCGCATCGATTTGAAGCTAACTGGTTTGATTCGCCTGCATTTGAAGCTATATCACTTATATTCGCAGGTATTTGTTTTGCATGGATTAGAAGCTAACTCGTTGGTTTGCCTTCATTTGAAGCTATATCACATATATCGCAAGTATATGAATCTAAATAATTTCGGTCGCATGGATTTGATGCTAATCCTTCTACTTCGCATTGATTTGAAGCTAAATGATGTGTTTCGTATGGATTTGAAGATAACTCGTTTATTTAGCATGCAGTTAAAGTTAAATCATGTATATCACAAGTATTTGAAGCTAAAACATTTGTGTCGCACCACTTGTGTGTTTCGCATGCAGTTGAAGCAATATCACTTATATTCGCAAGTATTTGAAGCCAAATCATTCTGTTCGCATGGATTTGAAGCTAAGCCATCTACTTCGCATTGATTTGATGCTAAATCACGTGTTTCGCATGCATATAAAGCTAAATAATGTGTTTTGCTTGGATTTGAAGCTAACTCGTCTGTTTCGCATGGAGTTGAAGCTAACTCGTTTGTTTCGCATGCAGTTGAAGCTAAATCATATATAAAACAAGAATTTGAAGCTAAACCATCTGTTTCGCGTGGAATTGAAGCTAAGCCTTCCACTTCGAATTGATTCGAAGCTAAATCATGTGTTTCGCATGGATTTGTAGTTAACACGTTTGTTTCACATACAGTTGAAGCTCAATCATGTATATCACAAGTATTTGAAGCTGAACAATGTGTTTCGCATGAATATTATGTTAAACCATGTGCTTCGCATGAATATGATTCTAAACGATGTGTTTCGCATGAATTTAAAGTTAAATCATTTATATCAAAATTATTTGAAACTAAACCATTTGTTTCGCATGGATTTGAAGCTAAGCCTTCTCCTTCGCATTGATTTGAAGCTAAATCATGTCTTACGCTTGGATTTGAAGCTCTCTCCTTTGTTTCTCCTGCATTTTAAGCTATATCACTTATATCGCAAGTATTTGAAGCTAAATCATTTGTGTCGCATGGATTTGAAGCTAAGCCTTCTACTTCGCATTGATTTGAAGCTAAATCATTTGTTTTTCATGGAATTGAAGCTAACTCGTTTCTATCGCTTGGATTTGAAGCTCTCTCCTTTGTTTCTCCTGCATTTTAAGCTATATCACTTATATCGCAAGTATTTGAAGCTAAATCATTTGTGTCGCATGGATTTGAAGCTAAGCCTTCGACTTCGCATTCATTTGTAGCTAAATCATATGTTCCGCCTGGATTTCAAGATAACTCGCTTGTTTCGCATGCAGTTGAAGCTGAATCATATATAAAACAAGTAATTGAAGCTAAACCCTTTGCTTCGCCTGGATTTGAACCTAATTCTTCTACTACGCATTGATTTGATGTTAAATTATGTGTTACGCTGGGATTTGAAGCTCATTCGTTTGTTTCGCCTGCATTTGAAGCTATATCACTTATATCGAAAGTATTTGTAGCTAAACCATTTGTTTCTAATGTATTTCAAGCTAAGCCTTCCACTTCGAACTGATTTGAAACTAAGTAATGTGTTTCGCTTGGGTTTCTTGCTAAAGCGTTTGTTTCGAGTGCAGTTGATGCAACATCATGTATATCACAATTATTTGAGGGCTAAGCCATTTGTATCTCATGTTTTCGAAGCTAAGCCGTCTACTTCGCATTGATTTGAAGTTAAGTCATGTGTTTCTCATGGATTTGAAGCTAACACGTTTCTATCGCATGGATTTAAAGCTAACTCGTTTGTTTCGCCTGCATTTGAAGTTAAATCATGTATATCACAAATATTTGAAGCTAAACCATTTGTTTCGCATGGATTCGAAAGTAAGCCTTCTACTTCGCATTGAATTGGAGCTAAATCATGTGTTTCGCATGGATTTGAAGCCAACTCCTTTATTTCGCATGCAGTTGAAGCTAAATCATGTATATCACAAGTATTTGAAGCTAAACCATTTGTTTTACATGGATTCGAATATCAGAGTTCTATTTCGCATTGATTTGAAGCCATAGCATGTGTTTCTCATGGATTTGAAGCTAACTCGTTTCTATCGCATGGATTTAAAGCTCACTCGTTTGTTTCGCATGCTGAAGAAGCTAAATCTAGTATATCACAAGTATTTGAAGCTAAACCATTTGTTTCGTATGGATTCGAAGGTAACCCCTCTACCTCGTAGTGATTTTAAGCTAAATCATGGGTTTCTGATGGATTTAAAGCTAACTCGTTTGTTTCGTATGCAGATGAAGCTAAATTATGTATACCACAACTATTTGAAGCTAAACCATTTGATTCCCATGGATTTGGAGCTAAGCCTACTACTTCGCATTGATTTGAAGCTAAATCATGTGTTTCGCTTGGATTTGAAGCTAACTCGTTTGTTTCGCATGCAGTTGAAGCTAAATCATGAATATCACAAGTATTTGAAGATAATCCATTTGATTCGCATGGATTTGAAGCTAAGCCTCCTATTTCGCACTGATTCGAAGCTAAATCATGCGTTTCGCATGAAATTGAAACTATCTCGTTTGTTTCGCATTGATTTGAAGCTAACTCGTTTGTTTCGCCTGCATTTGAAGCTAAATCATGTATATCGCTAATATTTGAAGCTAATCCATTTGTTTGCATGGATTCGAAGATGAACCTTCTACTTCGTATTGATTTTAAGTTAAATCATGTGTTTCGCATGGATTTAAAGATAACTCGTTTGTTTCGCCTGCATTTGAAGCTATATCACTTATATTCGCAAGTATTTGACGGTCAATCATTCGTTTCGCATGAATTTGAAGCTAAGCCTCCTACTTCGTATTGATTTGAAGCTAAATCATGTATTCGCTTGGATTAGAAGCCAACTCGTTTGTTTCGCATGCAGTTGAAGCTGAATCATGTTTATCACATGTATTGGAAGCAAAACCATTTGATTCGCATGAATTTGAAACTAAATGATGTGGTTCACATGAATTGAAGCTGACTCGTTTGTTTCGCATGCATTTGAAGCTATATCACTTATATCGCAAGTATTTGAAGCTAAATCATTTGATTCGCATGAATTTGAAACTAAATGATGTGGTTCACATGAATTGAAGCTGACTCGTTTGTTTCGCATGCATTTGAAGCTATATCACTTATATCGCAAGTATTTGAAGCTAAATCATTTGTGTCGCATGGATTTGAAGCTAAGCCTCCTACTTCGTATTGATTTGAAGCTAAATCATGCATTCGCTTGGATTTGTAGCCAACTCGTTTGTTTCGCCTGCATTTGATTCTAAATCATGTATTTTACAAGTATTTGAACCTAAACCATTTGTTTCTCATGTATTTGAAGCTAAGCCTTCTACTTCGCATTGATTTGAAGCTAAATCATGTGTTTCGCATGGGTATGAAGATAACTCCTTTGTTTCGCATGCATTTGAAGCTAAATCATGTATATCACAAGTATTTGAAGCAAAACCATTTGTTTTGCATTGATTTAAAGCTAAGCCTTCTACTTCGCATTGATTTGAAGCTAAATCGTGTGTTTCGCAAGTATTCGAAGCTAACTCGTTTGTTTCGCCTGCATTTGAAGCTATATCACTTATATTCGCAAGTATTTGACGGTCAATCATTCGTTTCGCGTGAATTTGAAGCTAAGCCTTCTACTTCGCATTGATTTGAATCTAAATCATATGATTCACTTGGATTTGATGCTAACCCTTCTACTTCGCATTGATGTGAAGCTAAATCATGAGTTTCGCTTGGATTTGTAGTTAACACGTTTGTTTCACATACAGTTGAAGCTCAATCATGTATGTCACAAGTATTTGAAGCTGAACAATTTGTTTCGCATGAATATTAAGTTAAACCATGTGCTTCGCATGAATATGAATCTAAACGATGTGTTTCGCATGAATTTAAAGCTAAATCATTTATATCAAGATTATTTGAAACTAAACCATTTGTTTCGCATGGTTTCGAAGATAAGCCTTCTACTTCGCATGAATTTGAAGCTAAATCATATGTTTCGCTTGGATTTGAAGGTAACACGTTTGTTTCACATGCAGTTGAAGCTCAATCATGTATATCACAAGTATTTGAAGCTGAACAATTTGTTTCGCATGAATATTAAGTTAAACCATGTGTTTCGCATGAGTATTAAGCTAAACCATGTGTCTGGAATGAATTTGAAGCTAAATCATGTGTTTCGCATAGATTTGAAGCTAACTCGTTTGTTTCGAATGCAGTTGAAGCAAAATCATGTATATCACAAGTATTTCAAGCTAAACCATTTGTTTCGCATAGATTTGAAGCTAAGCCTTCTAGTTCGCATTGATTTCAAGCTAAATCATGTGTTTCGCATGGATTTGAAGCTAAGCCTTCTACTTCGCAATGATTTGAAGCTACATCATGTGTTTCGCTTGGATTTGAAGCTAACTTGTTTGATGTTTCATACATGTGACGCCAAATCGTGTATAAAAAAAGTATTTGAAGCTAAATCATGCGTTTCGCTTGGATTTGAATCTAACTCGTTTGTTTTGTATGCAGTTGAAGCTAAATCACGTATATCACAATTATTTGAAGCTAAACCATTCGTTTCGCATGGATTTGAAGCTAAATCATGCGTTTCGCATGGATTTGAAGCTAAGCCTTCTACTTCGCATTGATTTGAAGCTAAATCATGTGTTTCGCATGCATATAAAGCTAAATAATGTGTTTTGCTTGGATTTGAAGCTAACTCGTCTGTTTCGCATGGAGTTGAAGCTAACTCGTTTGTTTCGCATGCAGTTGAAGCTAAATCATATATAAAACAAGAATTTGAAGCTAAACCATCTGTTTCGCGTGGAATTGAAGCTAAGCCTTCCACTTCGAATTGATTTGAAGCTAAATCATGTGTTTCGCTTGGATTTGTAGTTAACACGTTTGTTTCACATACAGTTGAAGCTCAATCATGTATATCACAAGTATTTGAAGCTGAACAATTTGTTTCGCATGAATATTATGTTAAACCATGTGCTTCGCATGAATATGATTCTAAACGATGTGTTTCGCATGAATTTAAAGTTAAATCATTTATATCAAAATTATTTGAAACTAAACCATTTGTTTCGCATGGATTTGAAGCTAAGCCTTCTCCTTCGCATTGATTTGAAGCTAAATCATGTCTTACGCTTGGATTTGAAGCACTCTCCTTTGTTTCTCCTGCATTTTAAGCTATATCACTTATATCGCAAGTATTTGAAGCTAAATCATTTGTGTCGCATGGATTTGAAGCTAAGCCTTCTACTTCGCATTGATTTGAAGCTAAATCATTTGTTTTTCATGGATTTGAAGCTAACTCGTTTCTATCGCATGGATTTAAAGCTAACTCCTTTGTCTCGCCTGCATTTGAAGCTAAATCATGTATATCACAAATATTTGAAGCTAAACCATTTGTTTCCCATGGATTTGAAGTTAAGCCTTTGACTTCGCATTCATTTGTAGCTAAATCATATGTTCCGCCTGGATTTCAAGATAACTCGCTTGTTTCGCATGCAGTTGAAGCTGAATCATATATAAAACAAGTAATTGAAGCTAAACCCTTTGCTTCGCCTGGATTTGAACCTAATTCTTCTACTACGCATTGATTTGAAGTTAAATTATGTGTTACGCTGGGATTTGAAGCTCATTCGTTTGTTTCGCCTGCATTTGAAGCTATATCACTTATATCGAAAGTATTTGTAGCTAAACCATTTGTTTCTAATGTATTTCAAGCTAAGCCTTCCACTTCGAACTGATTTGAAACTAAGTAATGTGTTTCACTTGGATTTCTTGCTAAAGCGTTTGTTTCGAGTGCAGTTGAAGCAACATCATGTATATCACAATTATTTGAGGGCTAAGCCATTTGTATCTCATGTTTTCGAAGCTAAGCCGTCTACTTCGCATTGATTTGAAGCTAAGTCATGTGTTTCTCATGGATTTGAAGCTAACACGTTTCTATCGCATGGATTTAAAGCTAACTCGTTTGTTTCGCCTGCATTTGAAGTTAAATCATGTATATCACAAATATTTGAAGCTAAACCATTTGTTTCCCATGGATTTGAAGTTAAGCCTCCTACTTCGCATTGATTTGTAGCTAAATCATGTGTTCCGCCTGGATTTCAAGATAACTCGATTGTTTCGCATTCAGTTGAAGCTCAATCATGTATATCTCAAGTATTTGAAGCTAAACCATTTGTTTCGCATTGGTTTTGAAGCTAAGCCTTCTATTTCACATTGATTTGAAGCTAAATCATGAGTTTCGCATGGATTTGAAGCTAACTCGTTTGTTTCGCATGGATTTAAAGCTAACACGTTTGTTTCGCATGCAGTTGAAGCTAAATCATGTATATCACAAGTATTTGAAGCTAAACCATTTGTTTCGCCTGGATTTGAAGCTAAGACTTCTACTTCGCATGAAATTGAAGCTAAATCATGTGTTTCGTATGGATTTGAAGCTAACTCGTTTGTTTCGCATGCAGTTGAAGCTAAATCATATATATAATAAGTATTTGAAGCTAATTCATTTTTTAGCATGGATTTGATGCTAATGCTTCTACTTCGCATTGATTTGAAGCTAAATCATGTGTTTCGCTTGGATTTGAAGCTAACTTGTTTGTTTCGCATGCAGTTGGAGCTAAATCATGTATATCACAAGTATTTGAAGATAATCCATTTGTTTTGCAAGGATTCGAAAATCAGCCTTCTATTTCGCATTGATTTGAAGCTAAATCATGAGTTTCGCATGTATTTGAAGCTAACTCGTTTGTTTCGCATGGATTTGAAGCTAACTCATTTGTTTCGCATGCAGTTCAAGCAAATTCATTTATCACAAGTATTTGAAGCTAAACCATTTGTTTCGCATGGATTCGAAAATCAGGCTTCTATTTCGCATGGATTTGGAGCTAAATCATGCGCTTCGAATGGAATTGAAGCTATCTCGTTTGTTTCGCATGGATTTGAAGCTAACTCGTCTGTTTCGCCTGCATTTGAAGCTAATTCATGTATATCGTAAGTAATTGAAGCTAAACCATTTGTTTCGCATGGATTCGAAAATCAGTCTTCTATTTCGCAATGATTTGATGCTGAATCATGTGTTTCTCAAGTATTTGAAGCTAAACCATTTGTTTCGCATTGGTTTTGAAGCTAAGCCTTCTATTTCGCATTGACTTGAAGCTAAATCATGAGTTTCGCATGGATTTGAAGCTAACTCGTTTGTTTCGCATGGATTTGAAGCTAACTCGTTTGTTTCGCATGCAGTTGAAGCAAAATCATGTATATCACAAGTATTTGAAGTTAAACCATTTGTTTTGCATTGATTTAAAGCTAAGCCTTCTACTTCGCATTGATTTGAAGCTAAATCTTGTGTTTCGCATGTATTCGAAGCTAAGTCGTCTGATTCGCCTGCATTTGAAGCTATATCACTTATATTCGCAAGTATTTGACGGTCAATCATTCGTTTCGCGTGAATTTGAAGCTAAGCCTTCTACTTCGCATTGATTTGAATGTAAATCATGTGATTCACTTGGATTTGATGCTAACCCTTCTACTTCGCATTGATTTGAAGCTAAATCATGTGTTTTACATGGATTTGAAGCAAACTCGTTTGTTTCGCATGCATTTGAAGCTGTATCACTTATATTCGCAAGTATTTAAAGGTCAATCATTCGTTTCGCATGGATTTGAAGCTAATGCTTCTACTTCGCATTGATTTGAAGCTGGGTCATGTGATTCGCTTGGATTTGAATTTCACTCGTTTGTTTCGCCTGCATTTGAAGCTATATCACTTATATCGCAAGTATATGAATCTAAATAATCTGTGTCGCATGGATTTGATGCTAATGCTTCTACTTCGCATTGATTTGAAGCTGAATCATGTGTTTCGCATGGATTTGAAGGTAACTCGTTTGTTTCACATGCAGTTGAAGCTCAATCATGTATATCACAAGTATTTGAAGCTGAACAATTTGTTTCGCATGAATATTAAGTTAAGCCATGTGTTTCGCATGAGTATTAAGCTAAACCATGTGTTTGGAATGAATTTGAAGCTAAATCATGTGTTTCGCATAGATTTGAAGCTAACTCGTTTGTTTCGAATGCAGTTGAAGCTAAATCATGTATATCACAAGTATTTCAAGCTAAACCATTTGTTTCGCATAGATTTGAAGCTAAGCCTTCTAGTTCGCATTGATTTCAAGCTAAATCTTGTGTTTCGCATGGATTTGAAGCTAAGCCTTCTACTTCGCAATGATTTGAAGCTAAATCGTGTGTTTCGCTTGGATTTGAAGCTAACTTGTTTGATGTTTCATACATGTGACGCCAAATCGTGTATAAAAAAAGTATTTCAAGCTAAACTATTTGTTTCGCATAGATTTGAAGCTAAGCCTTCTAGTTCGCATTGATTTCAAGCTAAATCACGTGTTTCGCTTGGATTTGAAGCTAAGCCTTCTACTTCGCTTGATTTTGAAGCTAAATCATGTGTTTCGCTTGGATTTGAATCTAACTCGTTTGTTTTGTATGCAGTTGAAGCTAAATCATGTTTATCACAAGTATCTGAATCTAAACCATCTGCTTCCCATGAATATTAAGCTAAACCATGTGTTTCGCATGAATTTGAAGCTAAGTCATTTGTTTCGCATGGATTTGAAGCCATATCACTTGTATTCGCAAGTATTTGAAGCTAAACCATTCGCTTCGCATGGATTTGAAGATAAGCCTTCAACTTCGCATTGATTTGTAGCTAAATCATGTGTTTCGCTTGGATTTGAAATCTGCTCGTTTGTTTCTCAGGCAGTTGAAGCTAAATCACGTATATCACAATTATTTGAAGCTAAACCATTCGTTTCGCATGGATTTGAAGCTAAGGCTTCTACTTCGCATTGACTTGAAGCTAAATCATGTGTTTCGCATGAATTTGAATATAACTCGTTTGTTTTGCTTGAATTCGAAGCTATATCACTTATATTCGCAAGTATTTGAAGTTCAATCATTCGTTTCGCATGGATTTGAAGCTAAGGCTTCTAGTTCGCATTGATTTGAAGCTAAATCATATGTTTCACATGGATTTGAAACTAACTCGTTTGTTTCTGATGCAGTTGAATCTAAATAATGTATATCACATGTATTTGAAGCTTCTTCTTCGCATTGATTTTAAGCTAAATCGTGTGTTTCGCATGTATTCGAAGCTAACTCGTTTGTTTCGCCTGCATTTGAAGCTATATCACTTATATTCGCAAGTATTTGACGGTCAATCATTCGTTTCGCATGAATTTGAAGCTAAGCCTTCTACTTCGCTTTGATTTGAAACTAAATCATGTGTTCTCTTGGATTTGAAGCTAACTCATTGTTTCGCATGCAGTTGAAGCTGAATCATGTTTATCACATGTATTGGAAGCAAAACCATTTGATTCGCATGAATTTGAAACTAAATGATGTGGTTCACATGAATTGAAGCTGACTCGTTTGTTTCGCATGCATTTGAAGCTATATCACTTATATCGCAAGTATTTGAAGCTAAATCATTTGTGTCGCATGGATTTGAAGCTAAGCCTTCTCCTTCGCATTGATTTGAAGCTAAATCATGTCTTACGCTTGGATTTGAAGCTCTCTCCTTTGTTTCTCCTGCATTTGAAGCTATATCACTTATATCGCAAGTATTTGAAGCTAAACCATTCGCTTCGCATGGATTTGAAGATAAGCCTTCAACTTCGCATTGATTTGTAGCTCAATCATGTGTTTCGCTTGGATTTGAAATCTGCTCGTTTGTTTCTCAGGCAGTTGAAGCTAAATCACGTATATCACAATTATTTGAAGCTAAACCATTCGTTTCGCATGGATTTGAAGCTAAGGCTTCTACTTCGCATTGACTTGAAGCTAAATCATGTGTTTCGCATGAATTTGAATATAACTCGTTTGTTTTGCTTGAATTCGAAGCTATATCACTTATATTCGCAAGTATTTGAAGTTCAATCATTCGTTTCGCATGGATTTGAAGCTAAGGCTTCTAGTTCGCATTGATTTGAAGCTAAATCATATGTTTCACATGGATTTGAAACTAACTCGTTTGTTTCTGATGCAGTTGAATCTAAATAATGTATATCACATGTATTTGAAGCTTCTTCTTCGCATTGATTTTAATCTAAATCGTATGTTTCGCATGTATTCGAAGCTAACTCGTTTGTTTCGCCTGCATTTGAAGCTATATCACTTATATTCGCAAGTATTTGACGGTCAATCATTCGTTTCGCATGAATTTGAAGCTAAACCTTCTACTTCGCTTTGATTTGAAACTAAATCATGTGTTCTCTTGGATTTGAAGCTAACTCATTGTTTCGCATGCAGTTGAAGCTGAATCATGTTTATCACATGTATTGGAAGCAAAACCATTTGATTCGCATGAATTTGAAACTAAATGATGTGGTTCACATGAATAGAAGCTGACTCGTTTGTTTCGCATGCATTTGAAGCTATATCACTTATATCGCAAGTATTTGAAGCTAAATCATTTGTGTCGCATGGATTTGAAGCTAAGCCTTCTACTTCGCATTGATTTGAAGCTAAATCATTTGTTTTTCATGGATTTGAAGCTAACTCGTTTCTATCGCATGGATTTAAAGCTAACTCCTTTGTCTCGCCTGCATTTGAAGCTAAATCATGTATATCACAAATATTTGAAGCTAAACCATTTGTTTCGCATGGATTCGAAAGTAAGCCTTCTACTTCGCATTGAATTGGAGCTAAATCATGTGTTTCGCATGGATTTGAAGCCAACTCCTTTATTTCGCATGCAGTTGAAGCTAAATCATGTGTTTCGCATGAATTTGAATATAACTCGTTTGTTTTGCTTGAATTCGAAGCTATATCACTTACATTCGCAAGTATTTGAAGTTCAATCATTCGTTTCGCATGGATTTGAAGCTAAGGCTTCTAGTTCGCATTGTTTTGAATCTAAATCATATGTTTCGCATGGATTTGAAACTAACTCGTTTGTTTCTGATGCAGTTGAATCTAAATAATGTATATCACATGTATTTGAAGCTTCTTCTTCGCATTGATTTTAAGCTAAATCGTGTGTTTCGCATGTATTCGAAGCTAACTCGTTTGTTTCGCCTGCATTTGAAGCTATATCACTTATATTCGCAAGTATTTGACGGTCAATCATTCGTTTCGCATGAATTTGAAGCTAAGCCTTCTACTTCCTTTGATTTGAAACTAAATCATGTGTTCTCTTGGATTTGAAGCTAACTCATTGTTTCGCATGCAGTTGAAGCTGAATCATGTTTATCACATGTATTGGAAGCAAAACCATTTGATTCGCATGAATTTGAAACTAAATGATGTGGTTCACATGAATTGAAGCTGACTCGTTTGTTTCGCATGCATTTGAAGCTATATCACTTATATCGCAAGTATTTGAAGCTAAATCATTTGTGTCGCATGGATTTGAAGCTAAGCCTTCTACTTCGCATTGATTTGAAGCTAAATCATTTGTTTTTCATGGATTTGAAGCTAACTCGTTTCTATCGCATGGATTTAAAGCTAACTCCTTTGTCTCGCCTGCATTTGAAGCTAAATCATGTATATCACAAATATTTGAAGCTAAACCATTTGTTTCGCATGGATTCGAAAGTAAGCCTTCTACTTCGCATTGAATTGGAGCTAAATCATGTGTTTCGCATGGATTTGAAGCCAACTCCTTTATTTCGCATGCAGTTGAAGCTAAATCATGTGTTTCGCATGAATTTGAATATAACTCGTTTGTTTTGCTTGAATTCGAAGCTATATCACTTACATTCGCAAGTATTTGAAGTTCAATCATTCGTTTCGCATGGATTTGAAGCTAAGGCTTCTAGTTCGCATTGTTTTGAATCTAAATCATATGTTTCGCATGGATTTGAAACTAACTCGTTTGTTTCTGATGCAGTTGAATCTAAATAATGTATATCACATGTATTTGAAGCTTCTTCTTCGCATTGATTTTAAGCTAAATCGTGTGTTTCGCATGTATTCGAAGCTAACTCGTTTGTTTCGCCTGCATTTGAAGCTATATCACTTATATTCGCAAGTATTTGACGGTCAATCATTCGTTTCGCATGAATTTGAAGCTAAGCCTTCTACTTCCTTTGATTTGAAACTAAATCATGTGTTCTCTTGGATTTGAAGCTAACTCATTGTTTCGCATGCAGTTGAAGCTGAATCATGTTTATCACATGTATTGGAAGCAAAACCATTTGATTCGCATGAATTTGAAACTAAATGATGTGGTTCACATGAATTGAAGCTGACTCGTTTGTTTCGCATGCATTTGAAGCTATATCACTTATATCGCAAGTATTTGAAGCTAAATCATTTGTGTCGCATGGATTTGAAGCTAAGCCTCCTACTTCGTATTGATTTGAAGCTAAATCATGCATTCGCTTGGATTTGTAGCCAACTCGTTTGTTTCGCCTGCAGTTGAAGTTAAATCATGTATATCACAATTATTTGAAGCTGAACCATTTGTTTCGCATGGATTTGAAGCTAAGCCTTCTACTTCGCATTCATTTGATGCTAAATCACGTGTTTCGCATTGATTTGAAGATAACTCGTTTGTTTCGCCTGCATTTGAACCAATATCACTTATATTCGCCAGTATTTGAAGATAAATCATTCGTTTCGCATGGATTTGAAGCTAAGCCTCCTACTTCGTATTGATTTGAAGCTAAATCATGTATTTGCTTGGATTAGAAGCCAACTCGTTTGTTTCGCCTGCATTTGATTCTAAATCATGTAATTTACAAGTATTTGAACCTAAACCATTTGTTTCTCATGTATTTGAAGCTAAGCCTTCTACTTCGCATTGATTTGAAGCTAAATCATGTGTTTCGCATGAGTTTGAAGATAACTCCTTTGTTTCGCATGGATTTGAAGCTATTACAAGTGTTTTGCATGAATTTAAAGCGAAATCATGTGTTTCGCTTAGATTTGAAGCTCACTCGTTTGTTTCGTCTGCATTTGAATCTATTTCATTTATATCGCAAGTATTTGAATCTAAATCATGTGTTTTGCTTGGATTTGAAGCTAAGCCTTCTACTTCGCATTGATTTGTAGCTGAATCATGTCTTTCGCTTGGATTTGAAGCTAACTCGTTTGTTTCGCAAGCTGTTGAAGCTAAATCATGTATATCACAAGTATTTGAATCTAAACGATTTGTTTCGCATGGTTCGAAGTTGAGCTTTCTACTTCGCATTGATTTGAAGCTAAATCATGTGTTATCATGGATTTGAAGCTAACTCGATTGTTTCGCGTGCATTTGAAGCTATATCACTTATATCCCAATATCTGAAGATAAATCATTTGTTTCTCATGTATTTGTAGCTACGCCTTCTACGTCGCATTGATTTCAAGGTAAATCACGTGTTTCTCATGGATTTGAAGCAAACTCGTTTGATTCGCCTGCATTTGAAGCTATATCACTTATATCGCAAGTATCTGATGCTAAATCATTTGTTTCTCATATATTTGAAGCAAAAACTTCTACTTCGTATTGATGTGAAGCTAAATCATGCGTTTCTAATGGATTTGAATCTTACTCGTTTGCTTCGCCTGCATTTGATGCTATATTACTTATATTCGCAAGTATTTGAAGCTAAATCATTTGTTTCGCACGAATTTGAAGCTAAATCTTCTACATCGCATTAATTTGTGTGTCGTTACATTTCTTTCAATTGTTTCTTCTGAGCTTTCGCCTGGTTTATCGTTTTAGCCACTGCAGCAGCGCCGCCTGACAATGCCCCCAAAGCTCCTAAAGCAGGAAACAGCAGCGGTAAAAAACCACCTCGTTTGGCAATTAGTAGAATTCTTCCAGTATTGTAGCTACTGTAGTTCTTCTTCTTCTTCCCCTTGACCGCTCGTCGACCCTTCTTCCTTATCTGACCCATACCTAATCTTGAGGGAATGTCTTTTACCAGTCTATAGCGGTATACGGAGCTGTTTCTTACCAGTCTGTAGCGTTATACAGAGCTGTTTATACCAGTCTGTAGCAGCATACATAGCTGTTTCTTACCTGTCTGTAGCGGTATACAGTACTGTTTCTTACCAGTCTGTAGCGGTATACAGAGCTGTTTATACCAGTCTGTAGCGGTATACAGAGCTGTTTATACCAGTCTGTAGCGGTATACAGAGCTGTTTCTTACCAGTCTGTAGCGGTATACAAAGCTGTTTCTTTCCAATCTGTAGCGGTATATGAAGCTGTTATGTCAAAGGTTTTTTGATTGATAATGAACAAAAAAACTGCACGTGCGTTAGTTACACGGAGATGTGCTCTATTATTAGAATACGAGAAGACTGATATCTATGATGCTTGAGTTCTCGTATAAATACCTTATCGTTCGAAAAGAAAATGTAGCATAACAATAACAGTCGAGAGAGAGAGCATGCGTTTCGTACGACAGTCCTTGAATATTCAGGTTCCGACCTGCCACACATTCGACGACCATGATGAGATAATTCGGAAGCATGGGTCATTGCTACCGAGTACTATACGATGCGTGATAAGCGACCCGTCAGGATGTGGTAAAACGAACGTCATGATTAGCCTGTTGGAAAGTCCGAATGGACTGCGATTCGCAAATGTGTACGTGTATTCGAAATCGTTACGTCAGCCAAAATATCAATACTTCAACAACTTGTTCTCGCACGTGGGCAAGGACGTAGGTTATTTTGCCTATTCGGACAACGCGGACGTGATTCCCCCGGCGGATGCTCGACCGAATTCGATATTTATCTTCGACGACGTTGCTTGTGACGAACAGGACGTTATGAGAGAATATTTCGCGATGGGCAGACATTCGCACGTCGATTGTTTCTATCTGTCGCAATCGTATGCGAGAATACCCAACCATTTGATTCGGGACAATGCCAATCTATTGATTCTATTCAATGAAGATGCCACGAATCTGCGACACGTTCATCAGGATCATGTGAATACCGATATGTCGTTCGAAAGTTTCAACGCAGTTTGTTCAAGGTGTTGGCGAAACAAGTATGAATTCCTTGTAATCGACAAAGACAGTCCTGAGAACCGAGGAAGTTACAGACGCGGATTTAACGAATTCGTCGTGCTGTGATCCGGCTCATTTGGACGGTAAGAGGTGTCGATGTCACATCGTGCTCCCCACTCGATATGCGTCCGTCAAAGAAAAACCTGCGAGCTGCCATCGTTAAGCAAATAGCTAAGACCAGTGACGTCATACGTAAAAAGAGTTTAGCCTTGAAAGTTGGGAAAATGGATGTACAGTCCAACATTGAGACGAATTTACGTCCGATTGTGGAACCGTTGAAACAGCTGGTTCAAAATACAGCTACGGAAGCGAAAGATAATACATCAAGTGCTGATCGACCGTTGGATTTGCAAGCAAACACAGCAGCAGCAGCAGCCGCTGTTCTCTGTGAAGAAGAAGAACGTGGGGTGATAATTTATTAAGAAAAAGAGGAAACACGATGAAGCGACATTAACTCCAAGGATGCATTTGAAAAAGAAGAAGAATAAAGTATATTCCCCCATCGGTGTCAGCGATGACGTTGACTATGTTGACGTTGACGATGACGACGACGACCACGATGCGGACAGCAATATGGTGCTCGAACCAACACCTTCAATGCATCCGGAGAAGGAGGGAGCTTTCGAATCATCTCCAACGGCTGCAACATCGTTGGAATCATCGATGCGAAATATTTTGAGAAGTCCTGAAAAGCATCGCCACGAATACGAGCATTTGTTCAGTAATCTTAGACCTTTAGCGAGCGAATACTTGAGAAATTTCTTTAGCGGCCAGCCGAAAAGTCAGGACAATGTGTACGGAGTGTATTTTCATAATAACAAACAGATGCTTGGAAACGTTGCGTTCGACGTGGAAAGCAACGATGATATTGTTATTAATAAAATTAGGTACAGGGGAACTCCAGGTCTCTACGAATTGATATTCAAAAGAATACCCAACGAGAACCTGTACACCGAGAACGATAAAGAAATTTATAGAAACATTCTCATCGCCACGCATGCGCACCGACGTGGTAATCAGATAATGGGAAATAAGGGCTACAAGTACAAAACTATTATAGGACCAATGTTCTCAGCGTTACGTGGAAAAGGTATAAATATTCCAACGACGATGATGCGTGTAACCAACAATCCGGTAGATTATGTGCATCGGGATGACCCAAATGAGCTGGTAGAACTTCGCGAAGCTGGATTGATTATAAATTAAATTGTTCGAATATTTATTACGTTAGTGACGAATGAAATGCCTGTTGGTAAATTTATCAAATGGTTCGATAAAACGAGTATCCGTTGGAATTGCTGCGAAACCAATCAAACGTTATTCGTAGACGAAAGTTGGGAGGTCAGATTTAAAAATATTGAGTTCAGACTCGACGACATTTGTCGGCAAATATAACAGATCGGGCAACAGCAAGATCTACTCGAGTTGTTGGTGTTAAAGAAGAAGAAGAAGAAGAAAGGAGAAGAAAACAACTGAACCAACAAACGAAAAAAAATGTCTATTAATAAATTTGGTACGTTGTATAAACATAGTACGCCCGAGTCGAAAATATTGGCAGATATTTCAACTTTTTATTCGATATGTAAAAATTATGTACACGACAATGCCATATGCTCGATCGGCAATTTCTACGACGCGCGAGGCGCTAAGATCGCTCGTGTCGCAAATCCTACGACGAACGATGACGCGGCAACCAAACTGTACGTCGATCGCGTTCCAAAGATAGGCGATGATACTGTAACGTCATCGCTTCACGAGTACATGCAGAATAATGCGATGTGCTTCTCAACGGAATCGTACACGGCTCGAAATAAGAGGATCAAACATTTGGCGGAACCGCTTCGAAACGATGACGCGGCCACTAGATCGTACGTTGACGATGTATCGAAAAGAGGAGACGACGAGCTTCGTAGAAAAATAACAGCTAACGAAAAAGTGACGGAGGGTGTCGAACTGGCCGGTGTAAAATGCAAGTCCGAACTCGTGGGTAAAATAACGGCTAACGAAAAGTTGGCGAAGGATGCCAAACAGACTAGCGAGAAATGCAAGTCCGAACTCATGGGTAAAATAACGGCTGCATGCGAAACAAACGAGTTATCTTTAAATCCATGCGAAACACATGATTTAACTTAAAATCAATACCAAGTAGAAGGTTTATCTTCGAATCCATGCAAACAAATGGATTAGCTTCAAATATTAGCGATATACATGATTGAGCTTCAAATGCAGGCGAAACAAACGAGGGAGCTTCAAATCCATGCGAAACACACGATTTAGCTCCAAATCAAAGCGAAGTAGAAGGCTTAGCATCAAATCCATGCAACACAAATGATTTAGATTCAAATCCTTGCGATATAAGTGAAATAGCTCCAAATGCAGGAGAAACAAAGGAGTGAGCTTCAAATCCAAGCGTAAGACATGACTTAGCTTCAAATCAATGCGAAGGAGAAGGCTTAGCTTCAAATCCATGCGAAACAAATGGTTTAGCTTCAAATACTTGTGAGATACATGATTGAGCTTCAACTGCATGCGAAACAAACGAGTTAGCTTCAAATCCAAGCGAAATACTTGATTTTACTTCAAATCAATGCGAAGTAGAAAGCTTATCTTCAAATCCATGCGAATCAGATGGTCTAGCTTCAAATTCTTGTTATATACACGATTTAGCTTCACATGCAGGCGAAACAATCGAGTTACCTTCAAATACATGCGAAACACATGATTTAGCTTCAAATCAATGCGAAGTAGAAGGCTTAGCTTCAAATCCATGCGAAACGAATGGTTAGCTTCAGAAACTTATGATATACATGATTTTGCTTCAACTGCATGCGAAACAAACGAGTTAGCTTCAACTGCATGCGAAACAAACGAGTTAGCTTCAAATCCATGCGAAACAAACGAGTTAGCTTCAAATCCATGCGAAACTCATGATTTAGCTTCAAATCAATGCGAAATAGAAGGCTTAGTTTCAAAACCAATGCGAAACAAATGGTTTAGCTTCAAATACTTGTGATATACATGATTGAGCTTCAACTGCATGCGAAACAAACGAGTTAGCTTCAAATCCAAGCGAAACACATGATTTATAATTCAAATCAATGCGAAGTAGAAGGCTTAACTTCAAATCCATGCGAAACGAATGATTTAGCTTCAAATACTTGTGATATACATGATTTAGCTTCACATGCAGGCGAAACAAACGAGTTAGCTTCAAATACATTCGAAACACATGGTTCAGCTTCAAATAATTGTGATTTACATGATTTATCTTCAACTGCATGCGAAAGAAACGAATTAGCTTCAAATGCAAGCGAAACGCATAATTAAGCATCAAATACGTTCGAAATACATGGTTCAGATTAATATTCATGCAAAACAAATGGTTCAGCTTCAAATACTTGTGATATACATGAATTAGCTTCAAATGCAGGCGAAACAAACCAGGAGGCTTCAAAACCGAGCGATACACATGATTTAGATTCAAATTCATTCGAAGTAGGAGGCATAGCTTCAAATCCATGCGAAACGAATGGTTTAGCTTCAAATACTTGTGATATACATGATTTAGATTCAACTGCATGCGAAAACAACGGGTTAGCTTCAAATACTTGTGATATACATGAATTAGCTTTAACTGCATGCGAAACAAACGAGTTAGCTTCAAATCCAAGCGAAACACATGATTTATATTCAAATTCATGCGACGTAGGAGGCTTAGATTCAAACCCATGCGAAACGAACGGTTTAGCTTCAAATACTTGTGATATACATGATTTAGCTTCAACTGCATGCGGAACAATCGCGTTAGCTTCAAATCCAAGCGAAACACATGATTTATATTCAAATTCATGCGACGTAGGAGGCTTAGATTCAAATCCATGCGAAACGAACGGTTTAGCTTCAAATACTTGTGATATACATGATTTAGCTTCAACTGCATGCGGAACAAACGCGTTAGCTTCAAATCCAAGCGAAACACATGATTTAGCTTCAAATCAATGCGAAGTAGTAGCCTTAGTTTCAAATTTATGCGAAACGAATGATGTGGCTTCAAATACTTGCGAATATAAGCGATATAGCTTCAACTGCATGCGAAACTAACGAGTTAGCTTCAAATCCAAGCGAAACACATGATTTAGCTTCAATTTCATGCAAAGTATAAGTCTTAGCTTCAAATACATGCGAAATAAATGGTTTAGCTTCAAATACATGTTTTATACATGATTTAGCATAAAGTGCATTGCGAAACAATCGAGTTAGCTTCTAATCCAAACTTCAAATGAATTCGAAGTAGAAGGAATGCGAAACAATCGAGTTAGCTTCAAATCCAAGCAAAACGCATGATTTAGCTTCGAATCATTGCGCATTAGAAGGCTTAGCTTCAAATCCATGCGAAACAAATGGTTTAGCTTTAAATACTTGTGATATACATGACTTAGTTTGAGCTGTATGCGAAACAAACGAGTTAGCTTCAAATCCAAGAGAAACACAAGATTTAGCTTCAAATCAATGCGAAGTAGAAGGCTTAGCATCAAATCCATGCGATACAATTGATTTAGCTTCATATACTTGCGATATAACTGATATAGATTCAAATGCAGTCGAAACAAGAAAGTTAGCTTAAAATCCAGGCGTAACACATGATTTAGCTTCAAATCAATGCGAAGTAGAAGGCTTAGCTTCAAACCCATGCGAAACAAATGGTTTAACTTCAGATACTTGTGATATACATGATTTATCTTCAAATGCAGGCGAAAATAACGAGTTAGCTTCAAATCCCTGCGAAACACATGGTTTAGCTACAAATACTTGTGATATACATGAATTAGCTTCAAATGCAGGCGAAACGAACCAGTAGGCTTCAAAACCAAGCGATACACATGATGTAGATTCAAATTCATGCGAAGTAGAAGGCTTAGCTTCAAATCCATGCAAAACGAATGGTATAGCTTCAAATACTTGTGATATACATGATTTAGATTTAACTGCATGCGAAACAAACGAGTTAGCTTCAAATACAAGCGAAACACATGATTTAGATTCAAATTCATGCCACGTAGGAGGCTTAGATTCAAACTCATGCGAAACGAACGGTTTAGCTTCAAAAACTTGTGATATACATGATTTAGCTTCAACTGCATGCGAAACAAACGAGTTAGCTTCAAATCCAAGCGAAACACATGATTTAGCTTCAAATTCTTGCGAATCACATGGTTTAGCTTCAAATCCTTGCGATGCAAGTGGTTTAGCTTCAAATACTTGTTTATACATAATTTAGCTTCAACTGCATGCGAAACAAACGAATTAGCTTCAAATGCAAGCGAAACACATGATTTAGATTCAAATTCATGCGATGTAGGAGGCTTAGATTCAAATCCATGCGAAACGAATGGTTTAGCTTCAAATACTTGTGATATACATGATTTAGCTTCAACTGCATGCGAAACAAACGAGTTAGCTTCAAATCCAAGAGAAACACAAGATTTAGCTTCAAATCAATGCGAAGTAGAAGGCTTAGCATCAAATCCATGCGATACAATCGATTTAGCTTCATATACTTGCGATATAACTGATATAGATTCAAATGCAGGCGAAACAAGAAAGTTAGCTTAAAATCCAGGCGTATACCATGATTTAGCTTCAAATCAATGCGAAGTAGAAGGCTTAGCTTCAAATCCATGCGAAACAAATGGTTTAACTTCAGATACTTGTGATATACATGATTTATCTTCAAATGCAGGCGAAAATAACGAGTTAGCTTCAAATCCCTGCGAAACACATGGTTTAGCTACAAATACTTGTGATATACATGAATTAGCTTCAAATGCAGGCGAAACGAACCAGTAGGCTTCAAAACCAAGCGATACACATGATGTAGATTCAAATTCATGCGAAGTAGAAGGCTTAGCTTCAAATCCATGCAAAACGAATGGTATAGCTTCAAATACTTGTGATATACATGATTTAGATTTAACTGCATGCGAAACAAACGAGTTAGCTTCAAATACAAGCGAAACACATGATTTAGATTCAAATTCATGCCACGTAGGAGGCTTAGATTCAAACTCATGCGAAACGAACGGTTTAGCTTCAAAAACTTGTGATATACATGATTTAGCTTCAACTGCATGCGAAACAAACGAGTTAGCTTCAAATCCAAGCGAAACACATGATTTAGCTTCAAATTCTTGCGAATCACATGGTTTAGCTTCAAATCCTTGCGATGCAAGTGGTTTAGCTTCAAATACTTGTTTATACATAATTTAGCTTCAACTGCATGCGAAACAAACGAATTAGCTTCAAATGCAAGCGAAACACATGATTTAGATTCAAATTCATGCGATGTAGGAGGCTTAGATTCAAATCCATGCGAAACGAATGGTTTAGCTTCAAATACTTGTGATATACATGATTTAGCTTCAACTGCATGCGAAACAAACGAGTTAGCTTCAAATCCAAGAGAAACACAAGATTTAGCTTCAAATCAATGCGAAGTAGAAGGCTTAGCATCAAATCCATGCGATACAATCGATTTAGCTTCATATACTTGCGATATAACTGATATAGATTCAAATGCAGGCGAAACAAGAAAGTTAGCTTAAAATCCAGGCGTATACCATGATTTAGCTTCAAATCAATGCGAAGTAGAAGGCTTAGCTTCAAATCCATGCGAAACAAATGGTTTAACTTCAGATACTTGTGATATACATGATTTATCTTCAAATGCAGGCGAAAATAACGAGTTAGCTTCAAATCCCTGCGAAACACATGGTTTAGCTACAAATACTTGTGATATACATGAATTAGCTTCAAATGCAGGCGAAACGAACCAGTAGGCTTCAAAACCAAGCGATACACATGATTTAGATTCAAATTCATGCGAAGTAGAAGGCTTAGCTTCAAATCCATGCAAAACGAATGGTATAGCTTCAAATACTTGTGATATACATGATTTAGCTTTAACTGCATGCGAAACAAACGAGTTTGCTTCAAATCCAAGCGAAACACATGATTTAGATTCAAATTCATGCGACGTAGGAGGCTTAGATTCAAATCCATGCGAAACGAACGGTTTAGCTTCAAAAACTTGTGATATACATGATTTAGCTTCAACTGCATGCGAAACAAACGAGTTAGCTTCAAATCCAAGCGAAACACATGATTTAGTTTGAAATCAATGCGAAGTAGAAGCCCTAGTTTCAAATTCATGCGAATCGAATGATTTGGTTTCATATACTTGCGAATATAAGCGATATAGCTTCAACTGCATGCGAAACAAACGAGTTAGCTTCAAATCCAAGCGAAACACATGATTTAGCTTCAAATACTTTTTTTATACACGATTTGGCGTCACCTGTATGAAACATCAAACAAGTTAGCTTCAAATCCAAGCGAAACACATGATTTAGCTTCAAATCATTGCGAAGTAGAAGGCTTAGCTTCAAATCCATGCGAAACGAATGGTATAGCTTCAAATACTTGTGATATACATGATTTAGCTTTAACTGCATGCGAAACAAACGAGTTAGCTTCAAATCCAAGCGAAACACATGATTTAGATTCAAATTCATGCGACGTAGGAGGCTTAGATTCAAATCCATGCGAAACGAACGGTTTAGCTTCAAATACTTGTGATATACATGAATTAGCTTTAACTGCATGCGAAACAAACGAGTTAGCATCAAATCCAAGCGAAACACATGATTTAGCTTGAAATCAATGGGAAGTAGAAGCCCTAGTTTCAAATTCATGCGAATCGAATGATTTGGTTTCAAATACTTGCGAATATAAGCGATATAGCTTCAACTGCATGCGAAACAAACGAGTTAGCTTCAAATCCAAGCGAAACACATGATTTAGCTTCAAATTCTTGCGAATCACATGGTTTAGCTTCAAATCCTTGCGATGCAAGTGGTTTAGCTTCAAATACTTGTTTATACATAATTTAGCTTCAACTGCATGCGAAACAAACGAATTAGCTTCAAATGCAAGCGAAACACATAATTTAGATTCAAATTCATGCGATGTAGGAGGCTTAGATTCAAATCCATGCGAAACGAATGGTTTAGCTTCAAATACTTGTGATATACATGATTTAGCTTCAACTGCATGCGAAACAAACGAGTTAGCTTCAAATCCAAGCGAAACACATGATTTAGCTTCAAATTAATGCGAAGTAGTTGCCTTAGTTTCAAATTTATGCGAAACGAATGATTTGGCTTCAAATACTTGCGAATATAAGCGATATAGCTTCAACTGCATGCGAAACTAACGAGTTAGCTTCAAATCCAAGCGAAACACATGATTTAGCTTCAATTTCATGCAAAGTATAAGTCTTAGCTTCAAATACATGCGAAATAAATGGTTTAGCTTCAAATACATGTTTTATACATGATTTAGCATAAAGTGCATTGCGAAACAATCGAGTTAGCTTCTAATCCAAACCTCAAATGAATTCGAAGTAGAAGGAATGCGAAACAATCGAGTTAGCTTCAAATCCAAGCAAAACACATGATTTAGCTTCGAATCATTGCGCATTAGAAGGCTTAGCTTCAAATCCATGCGATACAAATGGTTTAGCTTCGAATACTTGTGATATACATGATTTAGCTTCAACTGCATGCGAAACAAACGAGTTAGCTTCAAATCCAAGCGAAACACATGATTTAGATTCAAATTCATGCGACGTAGGAGGCTTAGATTCAAATCCATGCGAAACGAACGGTTTAGCTTCAAATACTTGTGATATACATGATTTAGCTTCAACTGCATGCGAAACAAACGAGTTAGCTTCAAATCCAAGCGAAACACATGATTTAGCTTGGAATCAATGCGAAGTAGAAGCCCTAGTTTCAAATTCATGCGAATCGAATGATTTGGTTTCAAATACTTGCGAATATAAGCGATATAGCTTCAACTGCATGCGAAACAAACGAGTTAGCTTCAAATCCAATCGAAACACATGATTTAGCTTCAAATTCCTCCGAAGTAGAAGGCTTAGCTTTAAATACATGAGAAACAAATGATCTATCTTCAGATAATTGCGATATATGTGATATAGCTTTTTAGTTATGGAGTGTGTTCTGGTAAATAACTGGTGCGTGCGGTGTAACTATTAAACTTTATTTATTAAGTTGCGTAGAAACACTTTCGGGTAACGTGACGTCGTAGCAAGAGAGGTATGAGAAGTATCGAAGGTATGCGAGGTATGAGGCGTATCGAAGGTATGCGCGGTATGAGGGCGAGCGTCTCACTGTTGCTCTTTTTATATTTTCCTGTTTGCCCCCGGCAAGGGCTCTGGACACTCCCTGATTGGTTGACCCGCGAATGGGTTTTCCCAATCAGCGTTGTCCATCTCCTTCTCACCGCGTTGTCCCTTACGCCCTGAGCGCGTCCCGTTTTGGGACCGCGTGGTGATCGGAGTGGGTGCGTTTTTTATGATGTAACGGCCTGGGTTTTCCTCAGGGCCGTTGCGCTCGGACGTCCGGCGTTCGGGTCCGTTTTGCGTGCCCTTCGGAATTTCCCGTTATTTATGACGGTCTCGTAGGCTATCGAGAATCAGGTAAAAAAGAAACTCTACTGGCTTATTGCCATCCGCACAGAAAACAGTTTACTCAAAGATAGCTTTTTCGAAGGAGAGTCATAAATATGTTAGTCGTTTGCGCGAGAAATAAATCTTCTCTTATGCGCGCCGACTGGCCGCTACATCACCCCCTTACCAGTGCAAACGTTACTATCTCTAATATATTCGCTTATGTCAATCTTAAGGTTACTGTCGCTGGCTGTTTGCTACCTAACGCCTACCTGGAGCCTTTCCGGGAGTCGTACTCTTCTACCGGAACGAGTACGGGGCTCAGGTGCGTTACTGTGACTGCTGTCTGACGTATTGCTGTGTTGTTGTCGTACGTCGTTACCAACGTACTTGTCGTCGATGATGTAGGCGGGTTTGAGCCTATCGACTGAGACGGTGGTCTCTTTGCCTCGAACCCGCACCACAAAGTTCTTTATGTCGTTGCTCCTGGATACGACAGGGAACGGTCCGTCGTACGGATTCTGGAGGGGGCCTCGTACCGCGTCTGTCCGTATGAAGACGTGCGATGTTGTCGCGAGGTCCTTAAAGACGAACATCCTCCTTTGTCCGTGGCGGGAACCCTGTGTCGGTCGTATCTTGCGGAAGTGGTCGCGCAGCTGTTCTATCACCTGGGCCTGGTCGGTCGCATTGGTATCGTTGTCGCGGAACATCTCTGCGGGGAGCTTGATGTTCTCGCCGTACACCAACTCCGCGGCTGACGACTTTAGGTCATCTCGGTACGCCGCTCGTATGCCCAGCAGAACGGCAGGTAACGCGTCGGTCCACCGGTCGTCGGCACGACATTTTATCGCCGTTTTCAGCTGCCGGTGAAAACGCTCGACCATGCCGTTTGCTGCGGGGTGGTACGCCGTAGTTCTTAGATGCTTACATCCGAGTAAGTGGTTCATTTGTCTGAACAGATGGGACTCGAACTGCCGGCCTTCATCCGTCGTTATTCTGGCCGGTGTCCCAAAACGTGCAATCCACCCCGAAACAAAGGCACGCGCGACTGTTTCGGCTTCGATGTTCTCGAGCGGTAAAGCTTCCGGCCAACGCGTATACCTATCGATGCAGGTGAGGCAGTATCTATTGCCCCTCGACGTAGGTAGTGGTCCTACCAAGTCGAGGTGCACGTGCTCAAACCTGCACGACGGCGGCGCGAAGGTGCCTACCGGACTCGAGACATGCCTGGTGATCTTTGCTCTCTGGCACGCGAGGCAGCTCCGACTCCACTCTCGGCAATCCTTTTCCATCGACGGCCAAACGAAACGCTGTTTTACCAGACGGATTGTCGCCTTTACACCGGGATGCGACAATCCGTGTACGGCGTCGAAAATTTGGCGTCGGAAAGGAGCCGTTATGAATGGACGCACGTTACCGGTGGAAACGTCGCAATAGACAGGCGCGTCGCTGTCTATCGTGCGTATCCGTTTCAGGTCCAACGAGGTATCAGACGCATTTATGTACTTTTCGACTTCGCTGTCGTGCTCTTGCGAGCGTGCTAATTGTGCGTAATCGATGGACGTAACCGTCTCAACTCGCGAGAGTGCGTCTGCGACCTCGTTGTCCTTGCCGCTAACGTGTTGTATGTTCGTGGTGAACTGTCCGATAAGGTCGAGATATCGGAACTGTCTCGGCGTGCACTTGTCCGATCTTTGTTTGAACGCGAACACTATCGGTTTGTGGTCCGTGTAAATTATAAATTCGCGTCCCTCAATCGCATGGCGGAAATGCTTTACTGCTGTGTAAATCGCCAGCAGCTCGCGGTCATATGCGCTATATTTTTTTTGTGCAGGTGACAAGGCTTTCGTGCAAAAAGCTAACGGTTGCCACGAACCGCCTTGCCACTGCTGCAGCGCCGCTCCTAGCGCGAAATCTGATGCATCGACCATGATTGAGAGGCGCGAATCGTTCGACGGATGCGCCAATAGCGTCGCGTTCGCTAACGCGGTTTTTAGGTTTTCTAGCGCAGATTCCGCCTCACTCGTCCACTGCACGGGCGTGTTGCCTTTCAGCTTGCGCCCCCGCAACAGCAGATTGAGTGGAGCCTGCAACGTGGCCGCGCCGGGTATGAATCTACGATAGAAATTGACCATACCTAGGAAACCGCGCAGTTGTTTGACTGTTGCGGGTTTCGGGTATTCGTGTATGGCCTTAACTTTCTCGGCTAGTGGCCTGGTACCCTCGGCGCTGACCTCGTAACCTAAAAACCTCACTACCGATTCCGCGAATACGCATTTGCTCGGGTTCACGACGATGCCGTACTCCTGCAGACGTGAAAAAAGTGGTGATCGCAGGTGATCTCTATGCTCCGTCTCATTACCTGACGCCACTAGGATGTCGTCGAGGTACGCGTAGCAGAAATCCAGTCCCCTTATCACGGTGTCCATGAACCGCTGGAACGTCTGCGCTGCATTTTTCAGTCCGAAGGGCATAACTACATATTCGTACAAACCGAACGGCGTCGTTATCGCGGTTTTCGGAATGTCCTCCGGATGGACGGGGATTTGGTGGTACGCGCGCACCAAATCGATCGTGGTAAAAATCGTCTTTCCGGACAACATTCTCGAAAAATCCTCGATGTGCGGAATCGGATAGCGGTCTGCGATCGTACGGGCATTGAGTAACCTGTAGTCTCCACAGGGTCGCCATCCGTTATCCTTCTTCGCAACCATGTGAAGGGCTGAGGCCCACTGGCTCTTAGAAGGACGGATGTGACCAAGACTTAACAGGTCCTCAAATTCCGTTCTAGCATTTCTGAAAAGTTCGGGCGATAAACGTCGCGGCTTACTATACACTGGTGGACCTGCGGTAGTCGTAATATGGTGTGTTACCTCGTGGGTGATCGGTCTGTTCGGCCGCGCTGCTGGACGCACGAGAGACGGGAACTCCGCTAGAAGCTGCTGGTACGGCGAGTCCCCGACGATCGCCTTGATGGTCGGTGTTGTTGAGGCGGCGATCCTCCCGCTGGATGTCAACGTGGTCGTCCGGTCGAGGAGTCGTCTTCCCGCGAGGTCCACTAGTAACCCATAGTGCGCCAGGAAGTCGGCTCCGATGATGGGTTTGGAGACGTCCGCTATCACGAATCTCCACGTGAACGACCGTCGCAACCCCAGGTCCAGGTCTGCTGGTTTCAGCCCGTACGTGCCGATGACGGACCCGTTTGCCGCAAACAGTTCGTGTTTCGCTTTTTTAACGGGCCTTTGATGTACGCACGCGGGTACACGCACAGGTCTGAACCGGTGTCTATAAGGTATTCTTCGTTCTTGCTGCGTTCAAGAATGAAGAGGCGGCGGGTCCGCGGTCCATCACAATTTGCCGCATTTACCGTGATGCCCGATCGTTTCCCGCGTCGAATGTGCACGGCTGTCGGCACTTCGTGGATCTCGTTCCGAAGGTCTGGTGGTACCAGCAATGGTCCACGTTTCGCGGGGATGCGCTCCGGCGACGGCCTCTAGATCCCGAACGGCCGCGGTGTCTCCTCGAACGGTGCCTCGATGTTGATCGGTTATCACGGGTCCGCGGACGTGTGAGCTCGCTGACGACGAGTTTGAATTCCTCCAGCAGGCCTCTCATTGCCTCTGTCGTCTCGGTCTGCGGGGCGGCTACGCTGGCCACGTGGGCTTGGGTTGTGCCCTCGTGTATCTGGTCCGCGATTTGCGCCAGCTTGTTTAGCGGAATGTCTGGCTGCGCGCTTACGATCGCCCGGATCATGCTGGGTAGCCTGCCAGTCCATAATGTACCCAGAAATTTGTCCGGTACTGCCTGACCTGCCAAGTTCTGCATGTGCCGCAGAAATTGAGATGGCGTTCTGTCTCCCATCTCTTCTTTTTCCAGCAGCTGCTGGATTCGTCTCCCTTCGGACGCGGACAGGCGCCGGATTAGTTCGCCTTTTAGTGTCTCATACTTCTCGGTGGCCGGCGGTGATGTGATTAGGTCCTGGACCTCCAGGGCATATTTCGGTTCCAGTTGAGACATTACGTAGTTGTACTTCGTCGTGTCCGCGGTGACGCCATTCAAAGCGAACTGGCCTTCTATCTGGTGGAATCAGATCGCCGGTTGTTCGGGCCAGAACGGTGGCACTCGTATGCCGACCCGGCACACCTCAGGTAACGCGGCGTTTCCCTGGCTCATACCTGTGTCCATTTCTGCCCTTATTTTACGGCATGTCACTTGTGATTACTTCACCCAACGTTTTTTAGTCGCGCACTGCACAGTTATCGCACGTCGAGTCACCAATTTAGTTATGGAGTGTGTTCTGGTAAATAACTGGTGCGTGCGGTGTAACTATTAAACTTTATTTATTAAGTTGCGTAGAAACACTTTCGGGTAACGTGGCGTCGTAGCAAGAGAGGTATGAGAAGTATCGAAGGTATGCGAGGTATGAGGAGTATCGAAGGTATGCGAGGTATGAGGGCGAGCGTCTCACTGTTGCTCTTTTTATATTTTCCTGTTTGCCCCCGGCAAGGGCTCTGGACACCCCCTGATTGGTTGACCCGCGAATGGGTTTTCCCAATCAGCGTTGTCCATCTCCTTCTCACCGCGTTGTCCCTTACGCCCTGAGCGCGTCCCGTTTTGGGACCGCGTGGTGATCGGAGTGGGTGCGTTTTTTATGATGTAACGGCCTGGGTTTTCCTCAGGGCCGTTGCGCTCGGACGTCCGGCGTTCGGGTCCGTTTTGCGTGCCCTTCGGAATTTCCCGTTATTTATGACGGTCTCGTAGGCTATCGAGAATCAGGTAAAAAAGAAACTCTACTGGCTTATTGCCATCCGCACAGAAAACAGTTTACTCAAAGATAGCCTTTTCGAAGGAGAGTCATAAATATGTTAGTCGTTTGCGCGAGAAATAAATCTTCTCTTATGCGCGCCGACTGGCCGCTACAGCTTCAAATCCATGCGAATCACATGATTTAGCTTCAAATTCATGCGAATCACATGGACTAGATTCATAGCTTCATATTCTTGCGAAACAGATGGATTAGATTCAGATACTTGTGATGTACATGTTTTAGCTTCAACTGCATGCGAAACAAACGTGTTAGCTTCAAATCCAAGCGAAACACATGATTTATCTTGAAATCAATGCGAAGTTGAAGGCTTTGCTTCAAATCCATTCGAAGCGAATGGTTTAGCTTCAAATACTTGTGATATACACGATTTATCTTCAAATGCAGGCGAAAAAAACGAGTTAGCTTCAAATCCATGCGAAACCCATGGTTTAGCTTCAAATACTTGTGATTTACATGATTTATCTTCAACTGCATGCGAAAGAAACAAATTAGCTTCAAATGCAAGCGAAACAAACCAGTAGGCTTCAAAACCGAGCAATACACATGATTTAGATTCAAATTCATTCGAAGTAGGAGGCTTAGCTTCAAATCCATGCGAAACGAATGGTTTAGCTTCAAATACTTGTGATATACATGATTTAGATTCAACTGCATGCGAAAACAACGGGTTAGCTTCAAATCCAAT